>NC_021165.2:16666950-16762810 GCF_000331145.2 Cicer arietinum
TTATTATTATTATTATTATTATTATTATTATTATAAGACCGTGAAACTTATGTCTAGTAAGACAGGGCAAAAGTTGCCACGCCAAAAATTTGTCTGTCAGGTTTTGGTTGCCCATTGCTTTTGCTTGTTTTGGCACCTATTGCTTATAATCCAAATTTTGGTCTAATGAAATTTATTTTGAAATCCTTATACACTTCATAAACTAGATTATTAGTTGAAACTTTCATAAAATAAATGAGAAAATGGGTCGTTAAATAATAAAATTAATTAGAAATTATTTTTCTGATGGAAAAATAAGTAATTAATAAGATTCAATATAAATTATTTTTTTGTCGAAAATTAAAAAGGATGAATATGTGAACAACTTTATAGTATTCATCTTAATAGTATAAAATGGTAAAATATCTATAAATTTGACAAAATTAAAGTAATCGAAATACTTATATTTTCAAATCTACAACGTTGATAACATTAAAATTATTGATTGAATTTGTTTGCACTAAATCAAAATTAATTTGAATAAATGAAATCATAATAAGGCTAAAAAACCATGTCATTGTTTTTTTCTCTAATCGACTATTATTTCATATCGAGTCTCTAAAACTTTCAATGTCTTTTTTTTTTACAAAAGTTCAAAGTTTTTAACTCCATTTTATTTTTTCTGAAAATTCCCAATATATTTTGGAGTCCATGTTTTTGTCATTTGTGTTTCATCCTAAACAAAGAGATGCATGAATGAGTTTGTTTTTAGCTGACTTTTGTTTGGCTAACAGTTGGGACAAATACGAATAAAAACTCTGATTAACAAAAAACTTGTTTTTAATTAAATAAATCCATAAAGTCTATACGTTTACTTAATTCTAAATAAGTAAATCCATAAAGCTAATTCAATTAGTTGGTTGGTTTGTTAGCGATGACTAAAAGTTATTTTTTAAGAAGATGAGTAAAAGTTTTAATAAAGTCTATATTGTGCTAAGTCAATTCTTATAATATTGCTTGCTTGATACACTTTGTTTTAGGAGTAGTATGCATCAATCCCGTTTGTTCAACAAGTTAAGCACAACTATCTTATTTTTAATTAAATAAATCCATTAATCGTGTCAAACAAATTAAATAAATCCATTACTAAATTTTACATAATTTTAAATAATCCATAGAGCTATTCAATTAATTGTTTGGTTTGTGAGCGAATATTCTGGTAAGTGTCTAAATCAATTCTTATAATATCACTTTGCTTAATACACTACTAGCTAGTATGTTTTAGGAGTAGTGTGCATTAATCCCGTCTTTCTCAAAATGTTAAGCAAAAGTCTTTTAAGGACGGTAGGTATATATTTTATTTTATTGGCTAATCTCCACATTCGACAACAAGACATAGGTTTAGTCACACAAAAAAAAGACATAGGTTGACACATCATTTTTAATTTCAATATGCTCGTCGAATCAGTGGCATCAACCAATAATTTCTTTTCCAAGAAACCAGTCATGGGAAGCAATTAATGAATTGCGAAGAAGACGGTGTTGGAATTAATTTAATAAAGTATTCACACCAACCGTATGTGTTATCTTATATACGATATCTAGTATCAAAAAGTTAAAGTGAGTAAAGTAATTGTACAAAATTTGATCAAAATATAATTATTTTTATTAATCATATTTATATATATATATATATATTCAAATTTGGAGTGTATTATAGTGTGTAAATTTACTAATTTAATAATTTAATAAATATGTTATAAATGTTAAGAACAAACATGAATTTTTTTTAACTTTAAGATATACCATATCAAAATGTTGATTTATCAAATAGATACAATTGTTCATGCAGACCCTTAACTTCATTTTAAATAATATTTTTATTTTTTTTATTTTTTTTATTTGATCTTTTATTTTATTTTATTATAAAAATTTAAAAATATAAAGAATGAAAATATGAATTTATTTGAAGATTTGAGTTATAAATTTGATGAAATTTGCATTATATTGAAGATGATAATTAATTTTATGAGTTTTGTTTGAAAATTTTGATGAATTTTTGTTAAAAAAAAATAACATTGTTAACATTTTAAAACATAAAAGATCAAATTATTTATTTAAAATTAAATAAAAGATCAAATTAAAAAAATATATTTAATAAATAAATGATTGAATTGTTATTTAAAATTAAGTTAAAACACCACATAAACAATTATACATATCAAATATATTAAAAATATATGAAGATATTGGCTAGTATATTCTTCAGAAATCCTAAAACACAATAAGAGAGATGCAGAAAATAAACACATGTTGGTTAATGGTTATCAACAACAATTCATAAGCTCAACAAGAGCGGTGTGTTGTGTTAAGTATATTGGAAATCATAACATATTATATATATATATATATATATATATATATAGAGTAATAATTAAATATAGTTCATATTCTTTTCAAATGAATCATCAATAATATTCATTTATATTTAGACCATATCAATTCATTATCATATTAAAGATTTAATTAATTGTATTATTTAATACTTAATCATTAATCAATTAAGTCTTCTAATTGACAAATAATTATTCTAAAGGCTCCAAAGACTAATCTAATTTTGATGGAGTTGAAGAAAAGAGCTAAAACTTAAATATTATAAAAAAAAGATAAATAATGTCATAAAAAAAATTATTGATAGTCTTACATGAATAAAAACTTAAAAAAATAATTAAAAAAAAGTAACCAGTAACCAAGGGAGTATATGTCTTTTAACCTTTAATTTGTTTAATAATAGTAAAATTCATTTATGGTCCGAGTTATTTTGGTTTTGGTAAAGAGATAAAGGAAACACATGTTTTTCTTTCTGGTGTTTTTAGTTAGTCGTTTCTAGCTTTGTTTTGTTTTGATTTTTTTAGGATTTATTTCCTCTTATTTACAATTAAAAAAATATATCTAATTGTATATATCTTGGTATTTTAAAACAAATTTTGAGATAAAAATAAAAAATACTAAAGTTTAAGGAAGGATGGAGTATATATATATATATATATATTACAGCTTATAATTTTTTTTTCTACCAAAATGTTAGAGTATTATCACTAGACTCTCTAAAATAATTAAAATATAATTTAAAAAAATTACAAATAAGGGATTTCTATTGTTAATTTTTCCTCTCTTTTTTTATTATTGAGCATGATTATTTGTCGTAAACGACTATCATTTTTTTAAAGTCCACTTCTAATCAACTTCAATTAGCATCTCCCTTGCGTCACACATTAGAGTTATAAAAAGTTAAATCAAACGTGATGTAGTTTAGACATAAAAAAGTTATTGATTTTTTTTGGTATATTTCACCTCAAGAAATATAAGAAAAAATCAATCATTTTTATGATTTCATCTGGGAGGGAGTACAACAGTCCGTCTATTGAATCTTCAAACCCACAAATTCCCAATTTATCTTGACATAATTAGTAATTGATTTTAAATAATCCGTTGATCAATATCCACGAAGAAATAAGAAATGGATATGCAAAGCTATATAAGTAAGCTTGATAGATTAATTGTTGACTTTGTTACACTTATGTCTTTTACTAACAGTGTCAAAACACATGCTGAACAACGCGGAAAATTCTTTATGTTTCCTGCTCTTGCAGGTCATACACCATATATTAATTCAAATCGCAACCAAATTCTATCTAGCGCTATTGTTCTATCATATGAAACTATATGCAAACATTTACTACGTCTTTTGGCCTCTTTAATTTTTGATCCAGCCTTTGCTTTTCTCAATGTGCCAATTGAATCTATTGCACTCGTCTCTAATTCTTATCAATGAGGCGGTAGAGGAGGAGGGCGTGGACATAATCGTGGTTGAACTTGATGCAACTATTGCAACCATTTTGTCCATGTTGAAGCACAATGTCACACCAAAGCTAATCAACTACAATCCAGAGTCGCGAATATTGCTCAAATTGAGCCTTTTGACACGAGTGATCAAGTCACGCTTTCTACCACATAGTATAATGAGTACATCCAGCTGAAGGCACAAATGCAAACTACCACACAAGTTGCCTATGTTGCTCATATCGGTAATCATATTACCTTTGTTACACAATCTTCTTCACTTGGACCTTGGATACTTGACTCATATACCTTTGATCATATGTCTGATAATAAATTTATTTTCTTATGTTTGATTTATATGGACACACTACCTAGTATTACTTTCGCTAATGAGTCACAAACCAAATGTCATGGTATTGATTGAGCAAATCCCTTACCCACACTCTTTTTGGACTCTGTGCTTTATGTCCCTTATTGTCCATCTAACTTAACATCTATCAGTAAACTCACTCGTACCCTACCTTACTATGTTATATTTGCTAATGGTCTTGTTCTTGTACTAGGACAACGATTGGAGTAGGACATGAGTCTCAAGGCATATATTATCTTTCAGCACCTACAACTCCTATTGCATGTTCCGCCATCGAGTCTCCACATATTATCCATCAACATTTGGGCCATCCTACCCTTCAAAAGTTGCATCTTATGGTTTCGAGTATGTAAAAGTGTCTACCTTATAGTGTGAGTCGTGTCAATTTGGGAAACATACTAAGAGTTTATTTCCTGACATAGTTAATAAAAGAGTCGCATCTCCTTTCGCTTTAGCTCATTATGGTATTTGGGGTTCGAGTTGTGTTGTTTCATGTTTGGGTTTTCGATATTTTGTTACTTCTATTGATAATTTTTCCTGATGCACTTGAATATTTTTAATGAAAAACCGCTCAAATGTTTTCTCAAATTTTCAAACCTTTTGCTCAGAAATAAACACACAGTTTGGTACGCAGATGAAAATATTGCAAAGTGATAACACTCGCGAATATTTGTCTACGTCTTTTCAATCTTTTTCGACTTCACATGGTATCCTCATCAAAATTCGTGTGCTCATACCCCCTCAACATAACGATGTCACAGAGAGAAAGAACCGACACTTGGTGGAAACAAATCGTATCATGCTCCTTCACAATAATGTACCTCCTCATTTTTTGGGAGATGTAATTCTCACAGCTTGCTACCTAATCAACCACATGCCTTCATATGTACTTGAAAACAAGGTACCACATTCTATTTTGTTTCCTCAACAACATATTTATACCTTACCATTCCACATCTTCAGGTTCACATATTTTGTCTTACTCCAGTGAAATATAAGTTGGCTGCAAAATCCCTTAAGTGTTTTTTTTCGGCTACTATTGTCTGCAGAAATGATATCAATGCTATTTCCCAGATCTTCGACGATAATTTGTTTATGTTGATGTTAATTTCTTTGATATTTGCCTCTTCTTTCTCTCTACTACAAAATAGTTCAATGGTTCTGGTAAATCATAATCTCTTTCTCCATAAATCCTTAATTTCCCCATTGCACCCACCCATGTCTCTATTCTTACTCATGTCTTTAGCACCACCCAACGCACCTACCAACGAAGGCCGTGTCCACCACCGACTCATCAAGATTCATCCCTTATCTCCCTAACTTTCACAATTCACATCCTACACTAGAGCTACCCATTGCTCTGCGTAAAGGTAACAAATCATCTCAAAATCCTAATCTTATATATGATTGTCATTTGAATTATAATCAATTATCTATATCCTATTATACTTTTGTGGTTTCCTTGGATATTGTGTCTATTCTGAAAATTATAAGTGAAGCTATGTTTGATCCTGGCTAGCAACAAGAAATGATAGATGAAATAACTGTTTTGCAGTCCAATGAGAAATAGGATTTAGTACCTTTACCTGATGGCAAAACCACAGTGGGGAGTCGTTGGGTCTATACTGCCAAAGTTGGGTTTGATGGAAAGATTGATCGCTTAAAAGCTCGTCTTGTGACAAAAGGATACACACAAATCTTCGGCCTTGACTACGGGAATAACTTTTCTCTGGTTACCAAAATCGCATATCTATGACTTTTTCTTGTCACAACTTATATTCCTATCTGGCCTCTCCATCAATTAGACACAAAATATGCCTTTATGCATGGAATGTTACAAGAGGAGGTGTATATAGCAAAACCACCAGTCTTCACTGTTAGCGGTACTTATCACTTCGGTACTTATCACTTGGTATGTCGATTACGTTGATCTCTATATGGCTTGAAAAAACCCCACGTGCTTGGTTTGGGAGGTTCAGTACTGTGCTCCATGAGTATGATATGACTAAATGTGAAACTAATTACTCAATTTTCTTCTTGCACTATTCACCAACCATTTGCTTCTACCTTCTTGTCTATGTTGATGACATCATCATCACAGGTAACGACCAGGTTGACGTTTATCAGCTTAAACAATATTTGTCTCAAAACTTTCAGAATAAAGATTTAGGGCCGTAAAAGTATTTTTTTGGGGATTGAGATTGCTCAGTCTAAGACAAATATAACAATTACTTAGAGGAAATATGCCCTTGATATGCTTGAAGAAACAAGTATGCTTGATGGTCGCCCGCGATATACTCCGATGGATCTCAATGTGAAGCTCCTACCAGGTCATGGGGAGTCATTGCAAGACCTTGGTAGATATCGATGATTTGTTGGCAAACTTAATTATCTTACAGTAACTAGACCTGATATTATATTTCTTGTAAATGTAGTCAATCAATTTCTAAATGATCCATGTGATAGTCACTGAAATGTTGTGATTAACATTCTTAGGTATATCAAGAATGTACCAGGTAAATGATTACTTTATGAAGACAAGGGTAACACCAAAGTTGTTGGCTAATATGATGTTGATTGGGCAAAGTCACCATCAGATAGAATATCCACTTGTGGGTATTATGTCCTTGTTGGAGGTAATTTGATATCATGACATAGGAAGAAGCAAAACATAGTCGCAAGATCGAGTGTAGAAGCAGAATATCGTGCTATGACTGCAACTACTTGTGAACTTACATGGCTAAAATAGTTACTCAAGCAACTCAAGTTAGGAGATGTCAACGTAATGAAACTTTTTTTGTGATAATCAAGCTGCACTCCGTATTGCTTTCAATCCAGCCTTCCATGAGAGAACAAAACACATAAAGATCGATTGTAATTTTATAAGAGACAAAGTTGTTTTCAAATAAATCACATCTAATTTTGTTAGTTCAAATGATCAATTGACTAACATATTCACTAAGTACTTAGGGGCCCTCAAGTTGAATCTATATGTAACAAGATTGATTTATATAATATGTATGCTCCAGTTTGAGAAGGAGTGTTAGAATTCAAAGTATGATTTATTATTTTTTAACTGTACAACTTCCTAGATTCATTGGTAGAACGCATAGTCAAATACAAGTTCCTAGTATTTGAATGTAATGATTGTAATCTCATTATAAATAGAATATGTGTCATATTATTTGAGACACACAAGAAAAACAAAATATATTTTATAATTGTGTTATAATTGTTCTCATTTTTATTTTGATATATAAATAAAGTACTAATATTAACTCATGCTTTTTTGTGACAAAAAATTATAACAGATTTTTTATTAATAAAATCACATGCTAGACAAATTTTTTCCACAAAATAATTAGTTAAAATTTATATTTTATTAATATCATTCACATAAAAATGAAACAATTATAATAGAATAATTATAATTTTTTTCACATAAATCTTTCCATGTTTTACTTTTTTTGAACATGAGTCCCAAAAAATCTATTAGAAAGTGCATTTCAGATATAAAACAAGTGTTTGTCTTTAATCAACTAATAAAATTTAATATTTTTTATATCTTCTAAATAAAAATTATTATGATTTACTAATTACAAATGGATGGATAAATGTTTATCAATAAATAATTGACTTAATTGCAGTTTTGGTCCATCTATTTTAGCTGAATCACGAATGTAGTCCCCTTATTTTGTTTCTCCCCAGTTTTGGTCCCCCAAGCAGAATTTTGATTCAAAATTTCATGAATTTTCATTTTTTTTTGCATTTATTTAAGTCACATCATGCCTCAAGATCTCATTTGCAATAATTATACATGAAATATATGATTATAAATGGTGCAGTACGACTTAAAAAAAATGAAATTTCATCAAATTTTGGACTAAAATTCTGTTTGGGACTAAAATTGGGGAGAAACAAAATAGAGAGATTACTTTCGCGATTCAACTAAAATAGAGGATCAAAACTGCAATTAAACCTAAATAATTTTTTGTATTATACAAAGACTAAAACTTTGTCTTTTAGAGACTAAATTCAAATTTTTTAGATTTTTCAGAGTTTTAGTTTAAAGTTATTAATGACTCATTTGATAAAAAACCAACACTGTTAAACATGAAAGATCAAACAAAAACATTTGAATTTTTTATTTACGATAGAAAATATAATAACTATCACCATAAATTTATATAACTGCAAGATCTTAAACTAAAATGTGGAGGAAGACGATTAATATAACAATTTCAACATTTGTAAGATAAAATATTTTTATTTTACATGAATTTAAATTAAAAAATTTATTTTACAGAAATTAAAATTAATTTCTTTAATTTGGTAGGAACTAGACAAAAATAGAAAAGATTACTGAGCTCTCACATCCAAGAGATTGCGAAAAATGATAATAGACTACCGTATAGCCGTTGAAAATTTGAATACCAGCCTTCATTAATGAACCACATTCAATGACGAAAGTACCCTCTAAATTCAAATCCCGAAACCGCGATTCTTATTTTCTTCACATGATATTAAATTCCACATCGAATCTCAGCCGTTTACAGCAAATTTCCTTTTTCGTCACATCGAATTCTTCTGCCATTTTCAATTCAAACTGAAAACCCCAAGTTAGAGTGAGAGGGTTTGTGTCTGTGTCTTCCAAGTTCCATCTATGTTGAACATTCAGTTCAATCTCAAATCATAACTTCTCAAATTCGTCGATTTGGTCTTTTGTTCTTCACTTCCTCCTTCAGGTACTTCAAGTTCAAAAAGCTGAATTCGAAAATCATTTCAATTTTTCTTTTCATTCGTGAATTATTTTTTATGCTAGAATGCTGAGGGATTCAAAATTTCCACGCGGGAAAAACGAAGAACCTGAGAATGCAGATCCATCGGATTCGTGGTCAACTGCAACGAATCCGAGATTCATGGAAGCTTCTAGGCCTCCGTTGAACACTATTCAAGACCCCGAAGCGAGTTTAGGAAGCAAGATCCAAAAAACTCCTTCAAAAACCAACAAGAATAAAGTAGGACCTGAGCTTCGGACACCGGAAAGGAGCTTGAAACGCCGGTTTGCATGGCCGCAGAGAAACGATGCCGTTTCGTCTACGTTTGACGATAGGAGAGCATCTTTTATTGGAAATGTAAACGCGACTCCTAGGGTTAATCGTACGGTTGGGAGAGCTTCTAGTGTTGCCGGTTGTTCCGAAAGCAATTCGACGCAGAGTACTCCGACTAAGAGTGTGACGAAACCTCCTCCTAGCTCGAGTTTTCGAGGTAAAGCTGATGGAAGCTTCAGTGTTCGTTTGGGGAACTATGGTTCGTTGTATAAAGGGGTTTCGAGTACAGCTTGTACGGCGACTGTTGTTAACACGGTTGAAGTGCCTCACTTCGATCTCAAAGAAGATTCATCGTTTTGGATTAACCACAATGTACAGGTATGAGTGAGTCAGCGAGTGAAATCACTCTGATCAGTATTAATTTGTAATTGATATACAGTACAATGAGTGTTCTCAATATTTGCAGATTGTGGAATATAACAATGTGTTAAAATTCCGCTAAGCAACCGTGCTATAGCGCCTCTATAGTGCTATTTGACAGTATTTTGTATTAAATAGTATTTTGCAGAACAATTGTGATTTGTTCGAATTCCACTATGCTATAGCACCTTTGTGCTGCTAAAGTGACTACTACTAGTGTTCGAAAACACTGGGTACAATAACTTCTGGTTTCTAGTTGAGGTAATTCAATTTGTTGAGTTGTGGTGCTTATTGTGATGTGGATTTTTGTCATGAGTAGGTTATTATTCGCGTTCGTCCTCTCAATAGCATGGAGCGAAGTATACACAGCTATAACAGATGCCTGAAACAAGAAGGCTCTCAGTGCATTACTTGGATCGGGCAACCGGAAAACCGGTTCACATTTGACCATGTTGCATGTGAAACAGTAGACCAGGTATGATAATTTTGAAAAGAATAGAGATTGGTGTACAAATTTATTTGGATAGTGTTGTTAACTTTTGTCTAACTGTTGGTTTTGTAGGAGATGATTTTCAGAATGGCTGGTCTTCCAATGGTAGAGAACTGTCTTTCAGGATACAATAGTTGTATGTTTGCTTACGGGCAGGTATTCTACTGAACTAAGCCACGCTATCATCTTGAGATTATCTCCCTTCTATAATTTTTTTTCTGTTAACCTATACACATCCTTATAAGCAAAATTTAATATTTAGGCATATGTTAGCATGTAGATATACAGACTTCTACAAACAGGTTCTATTATATGCTGATTGGCTTTTTTTGTGATTCAAAATTTATTTGGAAATTACGATATTCTTCTAATCCATGTAAGTGTAAACAACCACCCCATTTTCGCCACCACCTTCCTGGCTATATACCGCCTTGCCCCACCTCCTAGTCCCCTATATAACCCTGCCTTCTTCCCCTCCATCATTCCACCCTTCCCCCCCACCTAAATGCACCTCGACCAACCTCCTTCAATCGTTACTTCCCTCAGCTGCCCCACCTCAAGGTCGGTCGATTGCCTAGATTTTTCTACTGTCCTACTCCGTCGCACTAGCCCTGTGTGTTTGTGTACGGGTACACAAAGTTACACCTTGGTGTACAGTATAAAACCTATGCATTAAAATGAACTTCGGCAAAAAATGAAACTTGTGGTTTATAATGGATCCAGGTAGAAAATTGTAGATGCTGAGTTGTGGTTGACACCTAAATATATATATTAGAAGATGAAAAGAGTCAAAGTCTCATTGTCAGAGAAACTAGTACGCTCAGTTCTAAGAGTTCTTAACTCATATCCTTAATTGTCCCAGCTGTGGCAAAATTAGACAATTTTCTTTTAAATGCTTGGGTACTCTCTTTTTCAGTTTAGATAAAGTGTCTCAGAGTACTTGTATTGTGTAAGGATACTTGAAGTCTTGAAGGGAATACAAGTATGATGCTTAATAGGTGTTATGCGAAGGACCTGGATCATGTATCACAATGTTGTTGAGTATACAATTCTATGCTATCTATTGAGACATTGTATGCTCTGGTGTGGTGTAGTTTAATTATTAGAAATGGAAGTGAAAGACACTACTTTGATTATGATAGTAAAAAAATTATTCATTCTTTATAAGATGATGATGATTTAATGAGTTCCTCAATTTTGCAGACAGGAAGTGGGAAAACATATACAATGCTTGGTGAAATTGAAGATTTAGATGTGAAGCCCAGTCCTCATCGTGGAATGACTCCTCGTATATTTGAGTTTTTGTTTGCCAGGATTCAAGCTGTAAATTCCTCACTTGTTGCTTCTTAAGCTTTTTATGTATATAGAGAAGTCAATTTTTATGATCAGTGCAGTATATTAGTTATGTATCTGTTTTTTTTTACTTTGTTTGCTCCTCAATTAATTTCCAGGAAGAGGAAAGCCGGAGAGATGAGAACTTAAAATACAACTGCAAGTGTTCCTTCTTGGAGATTTACAATGAGCAAATTACTGATCTACTTGATCCCTCATCTACCAATTTGCTTGTAAGTCCAGTTCTTCCCTCATTAGATGATTGTCAAAACGTGTTTATTTTATTTATCACCGCTCCTTGTTCTTGCTAGCTGCGGGAGGATGTCAAGAAAGGAGTTTATGTTGAAAATCTTTCTGAGTTTGAGGCTCAAAGTGTGAGTGACATTCTAAGGCTTCTAATTCAGGTACTAGACATCCCAAACATATTCCTCTATCCATGTTATTTAAATGCATGATGGCATAGATTTGCAACGTAGTGTACTTTCGTCCATTAAGTTGAGTTTCTGACTTGTAGGGTTCAGCAAATAGAAAAGTTGCAGCGACAAACATGAATAGAGAAAGCAGTAGGTCTCACAGTGTTTTTACATGTGTAATTGAGAGCACCTGGGAAAAGGATTCTACCACTAATTATCGTTTTGCTAGGTTAAACCTGGTTGATCTAGCTGGTTCAGAAAGGTATGAAATTATCTTCAGAACGATTGAACTAAATGTAGCTTAAGATATGTATGTGCATGTACTTATCAAATTATTATCATTTATGACAGACAAAAAACTTCTGGTGCTGAGGGTGAGCGTTTAAAGGAAGCAGCAAACATTAATAAATCATTATCTACCTTGGGGTGATTTTTTATACCTTAACAGATGAAGATTTTTTATTTTCTTTTTGGGATAGAATTGTCTTATTTCTGCTTTCTCATTATGCAACTGATGTTTTCTGATTTTATTTGCAGTCATGTTATTATGATACTTGTGGATGTGGCAAATGGGAAGCAGAGGCATGTCCCTTACAGAGACTCCAGGCTAACGTTTCTTCTTCAGGTTGAATATGTATTGGTTTCCTTTTAACGTTTTGTTTGTCAAGATGAGTTTTATTCATCACCAGTTTTGGCATCAAATGCAGGATTCTCTAGGTGGAAATTCGAAAACAATGATTATTGCCAATGTCAGCCCTTCTATCTGGTTTGTTCTTTAGTCTAGATCTATGTTTCCTTCTTTGAATTTCTAAAATTTTCCTTACAAGTCCAACAGAGCTTTACTATTTTCACTTTTATAGCTGTGCTGCTGAAACATTGAATACCCTTAAATTTGCTCAGAGAGCAAAGCTAATTCAAAATAATGTGAGTGCCATTCTATGATCAGAGTCGGATTTGTTTTCAATGAAGAATTGGTCAACCAATGTGAATTTTGTATCTTGTTCATGTAGGCTGTGGTGAATGAAGATTCTAGTGGGGATGTAATTGCTTTACAACATCAAATCCGACTTTTGAAGGTAGTATCAGTTGTTTCCTGTTTGCAGTATAAGTTTTGTCTGAGTGGATAATTAAACTCAAATGATGAAATCTTGTGGCAGGAGGAGATTTCTACCCTTAAACGGTGCCAGAATGTCTCCAGGTCTTTGTCATTCCGAGATATAAAACAATCTGTAGAAGAGTGTTGTTTAGAAAATGAACCTGACATGGTTGAACAACATGATGATCATATGCTTGATTATGAATCGAAGGGCACCAGAATGTCCCCAAAACAGGTATACTTGGCTTTTTAGCTTCCTTGGCTAAACTAACATATACAGCTTTACTTCCCTTACACAATATTATTTTATATTTTCAAAATTATTTGTGGTTCAGTTGGAAACACTGAAGACAACTATTGCTGGTGCTTTGAGAAGGGAGCAAATTGCAGAAGCTTCTATTAGGCAACTAGAAGCAGAAATTGAACTATTAAACCGTTTGGTATTTCCCTTATAAGGTGTTATCATTATTGTAGTTTTATATTTCAACCATGTGTTCACTTTTTATCCATAACCCATTGTGCTCAGGTTCGTCAAAGAGAGGAGGAAACTATGAGTTGCAAAATGACGCTTAGGTTTCGTGAAGACAAAATTCGTCGATTGGAATCTCGAGTTGTTGGTTCTGTTACTGCAGATCAATTTTTGCAGGACGATAATAAAGCACTTTCTGATGAGATTCAGTTACTTCAGGGCAAAATTGATCAAAATCCCGAAGTTACACGATTTGCTAAGGAGAATATCAGGCTTCAAGAACAACTTAGAAGGTTATACATCTTCTTTTCCCCATACAATTGAGTGTGAAATATTTTCTTTTTTTAGATATCCTTACTTTGACTACCACAGATATGAAGAGTTCTATGGAGAAGGAGAGAGAGAGATTCTGTTAAATGAAGTATCTACTTTAAGGGAACAGGTACATGTGTTTCTATGATCTTATTGAGGAAATAGTTGCCTTTTAAGATGCCTTGTTTTGAAGCTTCTTTGATTGGATAACTTCGTTCTGCAGTTGCTTCAATTTCTTGGAAGAAACTCTGTACAGGGTGATTCAAACTATGGCACTCAACCTCCGGTCAGTTTATAATCCCTTTTTGCCTGTTCTCTTTTCCTGATAAACTAAGTATCTCAAATTGTTTGTTTAAACCAGACTAAGAACGAAATAAGTTATATTAGTATGGTATGAAGTCATCACTATAATAACAACCAACTCCTTAAATTGCCCCTTAGTCAAAGTACTAAGTGACTGATCAAATCACCATTGGTGCAGAAAGCTCAGTGTTCTAGGGATCAAATTGACTCCGTAAATCTAGAGGTTTGTTACTTCCTGCATAATAAATCTAACTTTTTTTCCTGTTCAAAATAAAGATGTGTGACCTCTGTTTATGGATTGCAGCTAAAAAATGCTCTTGATAAGTTGGAGGAATGCAGGCACAACTTAAATTATTGCTTAGAAGAGAATGCAAGACTCAGTAGGTATGGTTTTGTTCTCGTGTTGAAAGTTCATTCGATTGTGTGAAAGCAGATTGAAGCTCTCAATTTTTGAGGGTTGAATGCTAATTTTTTTTGTATTGTATATTTGTACAGGGAATTAGACACTTTTCACAAAATGTTTGACAGCACAAATACCACAAAGGTACTCTTAATATTCTGATATATCAGCTCTTGCTTTGGTTCCTTTCTGTATTGTACAAATCAGTAAGAGGACAAGAATGTAGATGGTGTTGGCATAGAAGGCTTGCTATTAAACCAACTATAATTCTTTTTGGACCTTTTGCAACTGGAATATTAGGTCTAGGCTAATTTTCATACACAATTTTGTTCTTTTTTGTGTCCAGAATTGTTGTGTTTTAGCCATTATTATGAATGATAGTTCAGTGCTATGTGAAATAACGTATCTTGTTACCATTATTATTTTCAGGTTTCTATAAAAGGACCTTTGTCTGAAGCTCAAGCACTTCCGACTACTATGGCGGAGAAGCATGAACCTCAATTGTTAAAACACACAGATGATACCTTGGATTTGCACCTGGAGTTAGATATAATGAAGATTATTCTGAAGGAAGAGAGGACTTTCCGTGGCATATTGGAGGAGCGAACAGCATGCTTAAATCATGATATTCTAGTGGAAAAGGACAAGCTTTTGCTGGCAAACAAACAATTCGAAGATGCAAATAATGAACTGAAAGTGACAAAATCTGTTATTGAAGCTCTTGAATCACAACAAATTTTATCAATCAAAGAGATAGAAGAAATGAAGAACAAGAACAAACATTATCTGGAGCTTATGAAGAAACAAGAGCGTGAAATCATGGCCTTGAAGAATCAACATGCACCCAAAGAGTTGAGAGATGATTTATCTTCAAATCATCCAAAGATTGATAATGAGCACCCCTTACAGGTAAGATTCTTAAGGATGCATGATTCTCTTGAAAAAGCCAAGCAACTGAACATGTTTTACCAAAGTGATCGTGCACTTCAGATATCTAATGAGGAAGAGATGGATGAAGTCCGTCGGCAAGCTGAGGCTGAAACTGCAGAGGTGATTGTCTGTATGCAGGAAGAACTTGTCCAGCTCCAACATCAAGTAAATGATAGTCATTTGAAGGAAAATGAAATGAAAAAGAGTATATTGCATTTGGAATCTGAATTGAAGAACATGCAAGAAAAATTGCTTACTACAGTGGATGATAACCGAAGCTTAAGTGAAGAGCTTTGGCAGAGAGATAATGAACTCAAATCACTGGCTGAAGAATGGGAGCTGTTAACCTCTGAGATTGAAGAGATTCTTGTTGATGGATGTCATGCCCTAGATGATGCCTCTGATGAACTTGGCCATATAAGCAATTCCTTTCCACAGAAAAGGATATGGATTTCTGAACAAGTTGGCATGATGGTTAGAAAAATCTCTGAAAAGGAATTGTTAATTGATGAACTCGGAAGATGTTTGGAAGATGCAAGCAATAAAAGAAGTGACGTGGAGTGTATGCTAAACTCCTTACGAAGTGCAACGCTGGTGATTACCGAAGCCCACCAGAAGGAGTCTGCTGAGCTAGAAAAAGAAATTATCCTATTGACATCACAACTGAGAGAAAGAACTTCTACTGTGAAACAGATGAAGGAGCAGTTGATAATGGCAGAAGATCAAATTAAAAAAACGTCAAACTGTGCAACCACGGCTTTTGTAGTTGTAAATAGATTGTCAGATGTGAATCTTGGTTATCTTGCTGATCTAAAGCACAAAGATGTTTTGCTTGGTGAACTAGCAGAGACCAATGATAGGAAGGATGCCCTTCTTATTGATCAAAGTACTTCACTTGAACAAGCAGAGAGTCAGATAGCTCAGTTGCAGGAAAAATGTGACAAATTATGGCAGAAACTGTCCGAGGAGCAAGAACACTCTTTTGCTTTGGAACAAAAGCTTGAAGATATTGAAAAGAATGCCATTTCAGAGACAAGGGAGCAACTAGTAACATTACAAGATGGTGTCTCCTTGATCAGGTCGTCCATGGCCTCTTTTGCAGATAATTCCAAATGTGTTAATAATAGAAATTTGTTGGATGTATGCACATCATACAATGTTGATAATGGTGAACCAAGGGTAAGCTAAGGCTAAATTCTGATAGATTAGTATGGTTAATGCCACATTTATTTTATTCATTGGTATTGTCTGTGAATGGTTTTTTATTAGAACTTTACTATTTTTCCACTCTGAACTCTGAAGTGTTGATATAGAAATATATTGGATGTATGTAATTAACACATTGATAATAATGGTGAACCAAGGTTAAGCTATGCTACTTTTAATGATTGACTTGGCTATTTTGGTATTGTCGCAGACAAGTTATGAAACACATCAATTAGCTGATAAGAAAGACCATAATTCAAGAAATATTTGCAAGGATGTACGTGAAAAAGATGTTACCATTACACTTTTGAGAAAAGAAATAGAATGTGCTCTTGAAAGCTTAAAAGAAGTTCAAGATGAGATGGCCAAATTACATGAAGAGAAAAAGGAGATGTCAATGTGTGAAAAGCAGAGTCGTGAAAGCATCAAGTGCCTCACAACTCAAATACATGCCTTGCAAGCAGCTATGGGACAATTTGAAGAGCAATCCAATGTTAAGGTCGAAGTACTCAGCTGCAAACTTAGAAACCTGGAGAAACCTCTAAAAGAAGCTATCTCCCATTGGAATCAAACAAAAGAGGTACTCCTTTTGCTATCAAATATTACTATTGGCATTCGAGTTAAACCTAACTCAATCTTACAAAATTAGATATTAAGGTGAGGGATGTCTCCCACTTTGAAACACATTTTCGGGTCATATCAAATTCCTCTCAAGTCTCAACATACTCTCTTCTGATAATACTTAGAATTTAAGTTGTACCTATCTTAACCCCACAAAATCAACTTGTAAGATGAGGGATGCTTCCCACTTTTATACACTTTTTGAGGCCATATCACATTCCTCTATGCAAAAAATGTTTGGTTTGAACTGAAACCTCTTGCTGTTTTTGTTCTTTCCATTCACTAATAACGAGTTTTGGGCTCACCTTACTAGCTTATGTGTATTAAATTTCTTTTCTTGTTGCCATGCATTTGTGCTCCTTCATGCTGATGAATGAATTATGTTAACATTCAATTATCTCTGATACACTACACATTTTTCTTTGCAGTTGCTTGAACTTGAAGTTGGTGAGGCAAAGATCGTTCAAATTCAGAAAGCTGAAGAGGCATATTGTATTCTTGCTAAATTTGAAGAAGCCCAAGATACAATGAAAGAAGCAGATGTTATGATCAATGAATTAGTGATAGCTAATGAGTCAATGAAAATTGATATAGAAAAAATGAAAGAAAGAGAAGTCACTTTGCTCAGGGAGAATGATATATTAGTCACCAAGGTTGAGAGCTTACAGACTGTTGTCGACTCGAAGCATCAGGAGATAGATGATCTTGTCAACAAGGTTGAGAGCTTACAGACTGTTGTCGACTCGAAGCATCAGGAGATAGATGATCTTGTCAACAAGGTTGAGAGCTTACAGACTGTTGTCGATTTGAAGCATCTGGAGATAAACGACCTTGTTGAATCAAATCTTATAGAAACAAGGGATTTAGTCATGAAGTTGGATGATGTCATTAACGAGGTCCAGTTGATGATGAAGGAAAATTTCATGTCTTTAGCTTGTGATATAGAGTGCTTCAAGTCTCAATTTTTATGCTCAACTAAGTTGATACAACCATGGATTGAGAAGATCTGGTCTGAGATAGTTTTTAAAGATTGTGCTATGTCTGTACTACATCTCTGTCACATGGGTATTCTACTGGAAACCGTAACAGGAATGCATGCAGAAAATGGCTTGCTGTCACATGGCTTGTGTGAATCAAACTCTGTCATAATTGATCTGAAGGAACATAATTTTAGAACGAGGCAAGAACTAGAAATGTGCAGAATCTTGAAAGGGAAACTACTTGCTGACATCCAGCACAGTTTTGATCGCGTTACTAGGAAAGAAGTGGAAGCTGGAGAGATCACTATCAAGCTAAACACTTTTGCTAAAAACATATTAGATTTACAACTTCAGGAGGAAATGATGCTGCATAAGTCTAATGAAATGGGAGCCCAACTTGCTATATTGATGAGGGAATTGGATCTGAGTAATTCAGATGTTGTGACATCCCTTTTAGATCAAGAGAAACTACTGAAACAGAGAGTAGAAGCCACTGAGTCTCAAGCTGAATTTTTTATGGCAGATTGGTATGCCAAAGACTTTGAGTTACTGATCCATGCTTCTGAATTCAGAAACATAGCAGGTAATATATCTGATATGGAGGAGCGTTTTGTCAAGTACTCTACACTGGTTGAGCAATTGAAAAAAGAAACCATCTTTTTCCAGGTAGAAACTGAGTTAGCAGAACAAATTTTGATGGATAAAGAAGTTGAAGTTTCCCTTCTAAAGCGAGAAGTTCAGCAAGAAAAAGTAGAAAAGCAAAACTTATTGATGGAATTGAAGCAGAACATCTTAAGGGTTACAGAGATGAGTGAAGTAAACATGGTACTTGCACAAAATATTGAGTTTCTAAAGGATGCTACTTGTGCATTGAAGGATGAACTTGTTGAAGTTAAGGAGTCAGATAGAAGACTTCTCAATAAGATTCGAGATCTTGAGACTGATTATGATGAATTAATTGGTGATGTCATAGCAAAGGATGTGGCTTCTGAATTTTCTTACCAACAACTTTATTTTCTTGAAGATCAAATCAGACAGTTAAAGAACACAAACTACATGTTGGAAAATTCATGTTGCGGACTTAAGGATGAGCTGCACCTAAGGGACTCGGAGATGGGTGAAGTAAATATGGTACTTGAACAAAATATTGTGCTTCTAAAGGACGTTACTTGCTCTAATAATGCATTGAAGGGTGAACTTGTTGAAGTTAAGGAGTCAGAGAAAAAACTTCTCGATAAGAATCGAGATCTTGAAGCTGATTATGATAAAGTAATTGGTGATGTCATAGCAAAGGATGTGGCTTCTGAATTTTCTTTCCAACAAATTTCTTTTCTTGAAGATCAAATCAGAGAGTTAAAGAACACAAACTACATGTTGGAAAGTTCATGTTGTGGGCTTGAGGATGAGCTGCACCTGAGGGATTCAAAGATAATTAGAATACAAAGTGCGCGGCAACTTGAGTTATCCAGAAAGGAGGATGTAATAAAAGGGTTGCTGTATGATCTGGGTCTACTGCAGGAATCTGCATCTAACAATAAAGACCAAAAGGATGAAATGGTGGAGATGGTGGCCACAATGGAAGCATTAGAATCAGAGCTTACTGTTAAATCTTGTGAACTTGCTGCCGTAGTTGAAAACTGTCAGTTGCTTGAAACTCAGTTACAGGATAAATCAAACAGAGTTACAGCACTTGAGCTGGATCATTCAAAAGAGCGTGAAGTTGTAAAGCTGCAAGCCAGTGAAAATCACAAACTTAGAAATCATATTGAAGATGCCTTGGCGGCAAGAAAAGTTGCCGAGGAAGAGCTAAAAGAGAGAGTGAAGTTAACAGAGAGTTTAGAGGATGAAATCTTGGAAATGAGCAATGTTGTTGGCAAAATGAATGATTCAATTAAAAACCTGTGTATTGATCGGGATGAACTAACTACTCAGAGGGATCAACTTCAGAGTCAGCTGATTTTCCTCAATGAACGGTACGAAAAAGCTGCAGCACAAGCTGAAGCTAATGAAGCGATCATTCAAGAAGCTCAAAAGGTAATACTTTTATCGATTTATGATGCGCCATATTTTCCATTAATGTCATTATAAAGGAATAATTGAGGACTGAACAGGAAGAACTCTATTCTGGGCTCTCATGTCTTAAGCAATCACAGAACATTTGCATTTTAAGCGGCTCTAGTATGTGGGTTTCAGTTTTTCAATGTAAAGAAGACATAGCTAGTCATATCAATGTGGGGTTTATGCTTTGTACAGTTTGGAGAGATAGAAAATAACTTAGATAAGTTATTGAAAGAGTACGAGTTGAGAAATCGAATTCCATAGTGATTGATGTACCAAAGCAAGAGCATCACATTGAGTGCATTTATGATGTTGACAAAATGATATCATAAACTCCCAATGTATGATATTTGAGATGGATTTAACTTAGTTGTCAAAGGAAAAAATGATATACTAGCTGAAAGAATGTTTTCTTCTTTGTTTGTGACTAAAATTTGTTAACAATTGCAGATGGCAGAAGCAAGAAAAGCTTATGCCGAAGACAAGGAAACAGAGGTTAGACTCCTTGAGAGATCTGTTGAAGAGCTGGAAAGTACTGTAAATGTACTAGAAAACAAAGTACGTAGTAATTATTTTTGATAATATTAGGCAGGAAGCTTGTCTACCTGCATTGGCATTACGCTTCATTAATTATTTTGGTCAGGTTGACATCATTAAAGGAGAAGCTGAACGACAACGGCTGCAAAGAGAAGATATAGAAATGGAGCTATTTGCATTAAAAGATCAGATGCAAAATCTAGGAAATGCTGATGGTGATATACAAAGGTTTAGCTCATTGGTTTTCAGCTAGAGATGGATCTATATCATAAGTATATGCAAATCTTTTGGGCTGATCTTAAAATATTTTTCTGTTCTATTTAATTCATGTAGACTTTTGGATGAAAAAGAGAAAAGCCTTGAAGAAGCCGAAAATCACATACATGTTTTGAAGAGCGATTTAGCAGGAAAGGATGCAGAGGTAGGAATTTCTGACAACAACTAATTACATATTTTGTGTTGAAGTTTATTTTAACACTGTTCCGTTTCTGTATTGGTCTTTGATAGGTTGCACAGATGAAAGCTCACATTTCAGAGCTAAATTTGCATGCTGAAGCACAGGCAATGGAGTACAAGCACAAAGTAATTTTAGTCATTGCATCGAATAAATGTCTTGGATGTCATATTGGATATGATTTAAAGTTCAGCAGTATCATTGGTAATCTTCTAGTTTTATAATATTAAATGTAGCGTTATTTTATTTTGAATCAGTTCAAAGCATTGGAAGCAATGGCTGAGCAAGTCAAACCTGAGGGAATTTCCACCCAATCCACCAATACTCTCTCAAACAAGTCTGAGAAGAATACGATCAAATCTCGAGGTTCTGGTTCTCCTTTCAAATGTATTGGGTTGGGATTGGCACAGCAGATAAAATATGAAAAGGTTGAAGAGTTGTCTGCTGCAAGACTGCGCATTGAGGAACTAGAATCTCAAGCAGCATGTCGACAGAAAGAGGTAGGCTTTTCTCCTCGACTACATGTTCTGCGGTGATTGGCTTTTACGTATTGGCTTCAAGACGTTTCTTCCTTTTTTTTTGTCCAGATATTTTCACTGAATGCCAGATTAGCAGCTGCTGAGAGTATGACCCATGATGTAATTCGGGACTTACTTGGAGTAAAGTTGGATATGACCACTTATGTGGTAAATTCATCTACTTCAAGCGATGTTTTTTGGATTTTGTTTGTATTGTTATTTTTCATGTTTGTAACAAAGAGGAAAATTAAATAGTTTTCATGTAGTCACTTGTTTGAGTGGAAGTCATGGACTTGTAATTTTTAGTTAGGGGCACACTGTGGAAACAGGGATCACCTCCTTCAAAAGATAGGAATACCGCCTTCAAAAGATAGGAATAAAAATAAAAAAAGAATAAAATGTCAAGACTTTTTACATAAGAAATTAGACTTCTATTTCCCGAAGAAGCTCATCTATAATATTCTTGTTAATGTAGTCACTACTGGATAATCATAAAGTGCAGAAGGTTGCAGAGAAAGCTCAATTTCTTACTCTAGAGCCTCAGGAGAAGGTAGTCCAACTTTTCTAGTAGACTAGATTGCATTGTTGTCATGTGGAATCTTAGTTCAGGTGATTTGCTTGCTGCTTTCAGGAACAAGAGGTTACTAAACTAAAGAAGCAGCTTAATGAATTTATTGAAGAGAGGCAAGGGTAATTACATTTTCTTACTGTGTCTTTTTTTCTGGATTGAGAACAGAATCTCAGCGTAATTACATTTTCTTACTCGTTTGATTCTCAAACCATACTTGTCAGATGGTTGCAAGATATTGACAGAAAACAATCCGAATTAGTAGCTGCTCAGATTGCATTGGAAAACCTTCGGCAGCGAGACCAGTTTCTAAAAACTGAAAATGAAATGCTGAGGGTAGAAGACTAAAACTACTTTTCTTTTCTCAACTTTTATGGTGCATTTATTCTCTTTTATATATAATCGGCATACATTGCTGAACTCGGTTTGTGCAGATGGAAAATGCAAGTAAGAAGAGTAAAGTAATGGAGCTGGAGGAAGAAATGAAGAAGCTGTCGGGTCAGCAAAACCTTCAGCAGCGTATTCATCATCATACTAAAATTAAGGTAACATCATTTGACTCTCCTCAAGGATCAAACGGATGCTTTTGCGCTTCCTCCATTGTTTTTTTGTGTGCAGTAAATTCAAAATATTGACCAAGTGTTTAATTAAAAATTGGGAATTTTAGGATTCCGTATCTTTGAGTTTGATCTTGAGATTGATTGTGGAATAATGTTACAGGAGGAAAACAACACGTTAAAGATACAGAATGAACAACTCGGCACAAAGTTGCGCAGGTCAGATATCTTCATTTCGCGTGTCCAAGAAGACCTTGCTCGCCTCCGTTCTTCTGCTGGGGCCAAACCGTATATTGATTTTGATCAGGAGCAACGTCTGAGGAGAAAGTTGAAGGTCAGTTTCCTAAGTAATACATTGTACTCCTAATTGCTAAAAAAATGGATGTTTAAATAGAGTAAAGAATGCCACAGGATATTGAGGAAGAGAAAGTACAATTAGCGCAGCAATTACTGAGATTGTCTACTAATGTTCTAAAGGTAATCAACAATGATTTGTGGTTCTTAATGCAAAAAACAATTAAAGGAAATTGCTTGGCAAGATACTAACCCAAGTTATGTTGTGTTCAGGCTGCTGGAATAGCAAAACCACTGTCAGATGTGGATCCTTCTATTGCTGAGGAGGCCCTAGAGGAGCTCAAGAATAGGATAACTTCCCTGGAAATGGAACTAGAAGATTTGAAGTTGAAGGTATGTATGTAATATGTATATACAGAATACACTAGTAGAGTGAATTCCAATGTGAAGTTTTCTATGTCAAATTTTAAAGAAATAACGATAGTGGATTCTTGCTCTTACACAGAATAAAATTATAAATGAAAAGATTCGTTTGTCTGAACTCATTCCACAAGCTACTCCTTTGAACTCAAGATCTGAACAGAACCGAATAACTCCTCCAAGGGCAAGCCAAGCTCCATTTCTTTCCAATTTTGATCGATAATGAAGTGTTATTTTTCAGATAGCTATTTATTGCATTATTTTGTGTTTGACCCATTCACGTATATTCTTTGATTAACATGTAAATAATATGTATGTACTGTGTACAGTTTAATTAATGAGCAATTTATGTTATTTGTAAAAGAGCTGTGGACTCTGGTAAGGTTTAGTAGAATACAATCAACGTGTGGAATTTCTTGTAAGGCTTTGTCGATCAGAGAAACATATTGTTATGATAATGTATTTTATATGATAAAAATAAAAATTATTTTGAAATAATTAATATAATACATACATACATAGTACATACAGTTCTTTATCATATAAAAAATAACACAACTATGAATGCAAAGCAACACAAATTAAGATCATGAATCGAACTTAGATACAAGCGGGAAGGATCAAGGAAAATTTGTTCACATAATTCTTCCTGTTAGAAAGTGAAATATTTTCCAACATACTCCACTCAACAAAGGGCATAAAATTTTGACAACAGAATCAAGTCCATAGTCTTCCACCAGCTTACATAGCATAAACTATTTCTCCACTGCTATCAATATCAAGGTCAGGATCAGTGTCTAAGTCTTCTTCCATGTCATCATCAATATCTAAACTACCTGTAAGATACTGGTTGAGACTTTGAGTTCCTGCTGCAGGAATGGTAGCCTCAGCGATTATCTGCATGATTTCTTCGACACTCTGCATTGGTTGATCAGGCTCCTCAAACTGGTTGTTGGTTCCGTTCTCATCCATGAGATCAGTTGGAAGGTTCTTCAGAAACCACTCGTCGTTTCTAATCTCAGGAATATTTATTCTCTGTTTTAGAAACAAAATTAGCTTAATGCCATCATCCTTCATACCAGAAAAATGTAGAAGCATGTGACACAATTGCACATGAATACAATTTAAAGTCCATTTCACATCGATTCTCCACCAAGCTATTAAATTGCAGTTGTGTTTCAATCCTTAAAATTACAGATAATTGCAGTTAAATAAAGCTGATGTGGCGTCAGTTGCAATGACGTAGCAGGCGCAGAGACATAAAAAACCTAGATTTAAGCAGCAAAAAGGATAGGTAAAAAGGAAAACTGACCTTGGCAGGATCAGCAATAAAAATCCTTGAAATCAGATGACGGCATTCCGGAGATATATGAACATAGTCAGGAATTGAATACTGAACATTTAAAATCCTCTGCAAGAAACATGCAAGGGTTTAGTAAAAACTTTTTCAAACAAAGTGGATTGATTTATAGAAAGGTGAAATGGAATTACATGTATTGTCTTGCGGAAATTTTTAGGTTCCTCTGGATCCTCAAAAGGATAAGCACCCACCAACATCACATATAAGGTCACCCCACAAGACCACACATCTGCAATCTGAATCATAATTGAGTGTCAACGTTAGTATATAGAGTATACAATAAAAACATACTAGCTTGAATTAAGTAACGATGAATAATCATGGCTTCTAATGTAGTTTTTAAATTTATCAGATCATGCATACATTATATTATGCAGAAGCCTTTTATTCTTTCCATTAATTGAAAATAAATAACATTTCATGTCAAACATACCACATACTACATACACAGGTAGAGAAGGTGAGAACTATTCAT
The DNA here is from genome assembly GCF_000331145.2 of Cicer arietinum. NCBI lineage: Eukaryota > Viridiplantae > Streptophyta > Magnoliopsida > Fabales > Fabaceae > Cicer > Cicer arietinum. Next base: position 16,692,407 of record NC_021165.2, read on the forward strand.
TATTTTGGTTTTCTTATTGGAAACAGATCTAAATAATTTATGAACATCAATAAAATCTATAAAAAAACACGTGCTAAATAAATAAAAAAACTTAATGGGAAATTATAAAATCTGGCTATTTAGATGAATTCCATGCAAAAAAAGTTTCAATATACCTTCCCATCATACTCCTTCTTAAGCAAAACTTCAGGAGCAATATATGCAGGGGTACCAACTGTAGATTTTGGTTGTGAATGTAGTACAGACGACTGAAAAGGTAAGACAATATTGAAGATGCATAAATCAGCACAAATTAATAAGCCAAAGATATATGACATAAAGAAAATTGCTTGATAATGCATTTGGAGAAGCCTGAAAATTAATTTTTAAACTTTCTAAACAGTATAAAGGAAGACTATTATTATACCTTTGAATATCCAAAATCACAAATCTTCAAACGTGGAGCTGGACTACCATCTAACAATGTGTTTTCCAACTTCAAGTCACGATGGCATACTTGCTTCATTAAAGACAAATAGGGAAATTCGAGTTCATTAGACGTCGTCTAGACTGCAAGTATCTATGTAGCATTGACACTTTAGATTGAAGACATGTTTGGTATCTAACATGTGCCGACACGACTCTGACACATGTAGTTATATTTAATTACTTTCGTTTTTGCAAATTATTACTAGTGTCTATGTCGGTATCGCGTCTAGTGTTGATGTATGTACTAGTGCTTCCTTGACAAATACACTATATATACTAAAATTCTAAGACTACATGAGCGGAACACATACCATTGTATGACAATAGCTAACTCCTGATATAAGTTGTTGGAAGAAGAAGCGTGCCTACAGCATAAAGTAAAGTAAGTAATAATGAACATTAAAGACACATGCAGAAACACTACACAAATGAATGAATGAATGAATGAATGAATGAATGAATGAAAAAGATAAAAACCTCATCCTCGCTGAACCTCCCTGCATTGCATATTCGCTCAAATAGCTCTCCTCCAGAAGCATATTCCATTACAATTGCCAAATGTGTTGGTGTCAATATAACCTTAAGTCACATACATCAGCAAATGATTAATTGTAATACTTCTAAGATATAGGAACTAATAAGCTAAGACATTGTCAGTTTCCATACCTCCTTGAACCTGACAATATTGGGATGCCTTAATGACCTGTGATTTATAATTTCCCTTTGTACATTTTCATCAATCTGTTAAGAAATAAGTATATGATCAAACTCATGAGAAAGAAATAAGATGCATCCATAAATCATAATCAACTTTTTTATTGAATTGAACTCAAAACTAAAACAACCACCAGAAACATCAACTCTAATTTAAACAATTACAAAAAAAACTCATTTAATAAAAAATATACAACAAGTGATCCTTGACTTACATGGGAAAAATCTAAATTACCAATCAAAATACTTAAAACATGAATCCTATAAAAGCAGTTAAAAAAAAAACTTATTTCCTCAAAATCACTTTAAAACAAACTACCCATGACATGATACGCGAACCATTACAAAGATTTCAAAATCCGCAACTTTGTGGTCGCAATTGAAGTTGCAGACAAAAATATAATCTTTCTTTCTATTTTTAAAAGAAAAATAAATAAAAAACCTCAAGATCGATTTAAGACATGAACCTTTTCACCTCTCTCAATATACTTAACAGCAACAAGTTCGTCAGTTTGTTTATCCCTCATAAGCCTAGCAACCCCAAAATTACCAGAACCAATATCACGAACAAGTTCATAGCGATCACTATCATGCATGATAGGCATATCCATTCCTGGCCCAACAGATATTGCAGGACGATCCATTTTGTTAAAAAAGATGAAAACTTTAATATGAAATCAGCACCCCAATAAGGTAAAGACTCACTTCACATTATTATGATCATAAAAGAAAAAAGCAAAAGTAGAAAGGGTAATGGTGGGAAGTGGCAAAACAGCGTTTAAGATTGAACAAAGAGAGAAAGGTGTGAGCTTTGACGTGGTTTTGTATGGACCACTGAAGCAAAGTTTGGTGGGTGAATAAAGAGAGAAGCAAATGGTTTTAGCTCGTGAAGAGAAGAGAAGAGAAGAGTATGTGTGTCATTGTGTGTGTGTTCCTAAGCTGAAGGGCGGTGATACCCTCGTGAATACTCTTTCTCTCTCTCTCTCTCTCTCTCTGTTCATGTAATGTCTCTGTTTTTCCATGTGTGTTGATATGATGTCTCTGTTTTTCAAAAAATTTGTAATTTATTGATTTTATTCAGAACCTTAGACTCATCGAAGCTGAACCATATTTTAACCAATCATGATCTTTAAATTTATTTGGATATTGTTTTGTCTCAGAATCAGTGAAACTTTATCCTAAATGACATAAATGACCTTCTCTTTCCATTTAGTATAAATGTTTGGTGTTAATGTGAGTGTGCTTGCAAGAAACGCGATGAACTATCCTACTTTAATTTTTTATAGTTACAAATTATATTTAATATCTATTTTTAAATCAAAAAACAATTATATCTTATTTTTGCTACACCTTTGTATGAAAAATGATTTTGGTATATTGTTTTCAGATAAACTTTTTTGATTCTAATTGATTACCTCTTTAAACTATAATTTATAGTTTTTTAATTTTGAATTTATTATTCAATTTAATTACAAGAATATATAATAATAAATCATTTCACTTTTAATCCACTTTTTTTATTAAAGTCAATTTCATAATATCACCATATAATAAAAACACATATGTAACTTTTATAAAATTAAGTAGGTTAACCTAATTATGTAAAACCTAACAAGTTGAAACTTGAAAAAGTGAAATCAAGACAACAAGTTTTTTTTTTTTTTTTGTCAACACCACTTTACCTGGTTCATTGGCAGCTTGAAGATGTTTAAGATGTGCAATCACTTAGAAATCCCATTTTTTTTAGGAAACAAAAAAAAAAGTTGTCTATTCCTTTTTAATCTTTATTTTTTAGTTTTCTATACATAACAAAATAACCGATAACGTTTTCTATGTTTATGATAATTTATTATTTTATTGTTTATATTTTTTGCTACAATATACAACTAAAAGTATTAATGATAAATTAATAATTAATATTGCATTTAATTTTAAAAACGACAATTAAGTAAAAACATAAAATTTCTATAAATACATCTAATAATAAGAATATGAGAGATTATATATTAAGCCTTGAGAAAATCAAACTTTGGTCCAATATTTTAGATTTATTAAATATCTGTAAAATAATTAGACCCTTTAGAAAATAAGATTCCTACGTGATTAAGAAGAAATGACTCCTGCCATAATACAATTGTTTGACTTCAAACTTAACTAGTGTCTAACACGTGCGTCGCACGAAAATAATATATATTTTAATAAATAAATTGTTATATTAATATATATATATATATATATATATCAATTCTCATAAATTTTATTAATATTAAATACATAAATTGACTTAAAAAAACAATTTATAACAAAAAAAAAAACAAAAATCTAATCCTAATCTAACTTAAAAACTATTTTCTTACACGGTCAATGTTACTGATCAAAGACATGACTCCAACACCACTCTTTAATGATGATGCCTTACTTTTAAATTCTCTAAAAAAAAAAATTTCTTACAAAACTTATTATAAAACACTGCTTCTAATTTTAAACAATAATTATTAAAAAATTAAATAATTAGATCAGATGAAATAAGAATTTTTAAAATAATGGACATGACATATATAACTTAAGTAAATTAGTAAATGTAAAGATGAGTAAGTAACTTAATAATGAATTTTTATTTTTATTATTCAACATAGTATGTTATTTATATGAAATACATGATATTTAAAAATTTATGTAAATTTTGTTGTATCAAGTAGCAAAATATCTTTCATTTTGGTACTACTCACAAAATACTACAAAAAATTAATCTTCCCATTACAAAAAAAATTACAATACACATAAACACTATGGTTATCGAAAATAATATATATTTTAATAAATAAATTGTTATATTAATATATATATATATATATATATATCAATTCTCATAAATTTTATTGACATGTCAATGTTACTGATAGCACTACTCTTTTAACGATGATACTTATTTTTTCTCCAAAGAATTTCTTTCCAACAAAACTTATTATAAAACAATACTTTTAATTTTAAATAAATAAAAACAATAATTATTAAATAAATAAATAATTAGATCAAATGAAATAAGAATTTTTAAAATAATGGACATGACATATATAACTTAAGTATGTTATTTATATGAAATACATGATATTTAAAAATTTATGTAAATTTTGTTGAAATATCTTTCATTTCGGTACTACTCACAAAATACTACAGAAAAATAATCTTCTCATTACAAAAAAAATTACAATCCACATAAAAACTATGGTATAATAGATTAGTAAAATAGTAGTTTTAAAAAAATCTTTACACACTTTCACAAAAACTCGTCAAATCGTGGTGGAACAAATTTGTTAAATCAGTGTTGAAGTTTGAAAAACCATTATTCCTACATAAAAATCGTCGAATATTGTATTTTTTTTTAATTCCTAAATACATTTTATATTTATTTAAATATATTATTATTTTTCTCCTCGCTGGAAATTAACTTGAATTAATGGCGCCTACGTAAATTAATTTACTTAAATAAATTATTATTTTTCTCTTCAATATAACTTTGTGCTGACAGTATTTATTAGATAACCTAAAATCAAAATTATTAAGACGGACAACAACTATGTTTCAACACTGTTTATTAGATAAACAGTAATCAAAATTATTAAGATCGACAAACTATGTATGAGAGAAATCTTATAAATATACATACACAAATGTATAATTTTTTTTATAAATAGAATAAAATAACAATGACATATTGAAATAAATTTACCAGTAATTCATGTGAACGCATCTACCAAAATAATTGATGTGTACCATTTTGCATATTCAATATCAAATAGTGTTCATTGTTTCATATACCCCACAAATTTGTTGTACATAGCTGCTTCAAGAATGTTAATCTCAAGTCCAGAAATAAAAGCTCACGCTTCAATTTTATCCCCTAAAAATATGAAACACATATTTGATAATAACAAATAAGATCGTATATAATTTAAAATTTGAATTTATAAACAAAAGAATTAAACCTTAACATCACCCATCAAGATTATTTTCAGCGTAAAATTTATGTTTTGACGTTGACACCAACAATGTCACAACTTTATCAACCAAATTCCATGAATCCTTATTTGGAGAAATTGAAGCAACAAAATCTGATTTTTTTTCGGAAAAAGATAAACACAAAAATGAATAATGAATTTTGGTAAAAAAAAAAAATAACTAATAAGGAATTGTGTATATAGTAGATAATGTGAATAATACTTATAAGAGAGACACAAAAAATGAGGGATCATTAGAGACGGTTAACGGCGAATTAAGAAGAATAATTTTTTTAATTAAATTAATTTGAAGTGACGGTTGATAAAGTAGTGCTTTAAAAATAATTACCTTTCAATTAGCCACTTCTCAACTGTGAAATGTGAAATGTCATGTCCGCATTATATTTTATTTTTAATTTATTTTCTTATTTTTTAATTGGTCATTCACTTCTGCATTTATTTTCTTATTTTTTAATTGGCCATTAACTTCTCAACGGATGCATGGAAAAAAGTCGTGGTGTATTGTATTTTATTTTTAATTTTTTAATTGACCATTAAATTCTCAACTGATGTATCGTGGACAAAGACCGATGTAACAGAAGTTTTATGATTTTCTTACAAAAAAAAAAATTTATTTTTAATTCATTCATTTTATTTTTTTAATTGACCATTAACTTCTCAAGAATAAGCACGTATTATTTCTATTAATAGAAACTTGATATTTTAACACTCTAGTTTGTTGACACGTGTCAAACTTACCAATTTATCATGTTTGCTTTATTATAATGTATAGATTCGCCGCCTCCCAATTTTCTCTTTATGTTTTCCATTTTCTTTTATTGAAATAAGCGATCTTAATATATTTTTAGTTTTTTTGTCGTATTTTTTATTTTATTGTCTTAGTGCAACATTATTTTTAGATTTTCGTCTTATTACTGTTTTGTTGTTTTGATATTTTTTTTTATTATGTTATTTGTTTGGTTTCAGCTGGACTGATTAGGTTCGGTCTAATACAAATTCAATAAATGACTTTGATGTCTTCAACGTTACAGTTTCAGAGACATAAATATATCAGACACTTTAATTTTATTGTATTTGTAGATTTTATCATATATATATATATATATTTTATCATTTTATACTATTAATTTAAATAATTAATCTTATTTAAGGATGAAAGAAATCAATGTCTTCTTAATATTTCGAGCTTTGATTAGATCTCTAAAAATATTCAAAACCAACTTATGGAAATAATCTTCTATCAGCTTCCAATCAACGGACCCAAAATCACATTTAGAGTTTATAGGAATCTACTAAACACTGCACCTCTAAATATACATTAAGTATAAATATGTTTCGGATAAAATAACAAAATAAAAATCTGAAATATTGTTTTTTGTTCCGATTATAATTTTAATAAAATAATAAAAAGAGTATTCAATAATTTCAATTAATTTGTTGGGGTGGGAAGACCAGATATTGTGGTGTCTAAAATTCATGTGTTCTTTAATGGTAGTTCATTCATTTACTTACCAAAATATAGTTAATTTTTTCATGTTAAATAAACAAAATAAAATCTTAAGACCTACAAATTCGGCCAAATAAACAAAATAAAATCGTAAACTCTACAAGCTCGGCCCAAATAAACAAAATAAAGAGGAATGTACCATGCATCTCTCCACATTCACTTCTCACTTCCCATCCTCATTGAAAATACCAATTTGCCCCTGTTGTTATCTATAAAAACCTCCAAAAAATTTACCTTCTCTTTTTTTCACCAATTTCATTCGAAAGTATCAATTGCTCGAATCAGATTTTTGCGAAATTTCAAACATTTGAAACTTTTGAAACACAAAAGTAAGACTCCCTCGAAAATTTTGAAACATAAATTTACCAAAAATTCAAAAGTTTTTATCAACATGAAACTTTCGAAATGATACTTTTTCCAGATCACTCAAATTTTTGAAAGTTTATAACAAACTGAAACTTTTGAAATGCATTTTTTTCCAGAACTTTTAAAACTTTCGAAAGTTTCTATCAACATGAAACTTTTGAAATGAACTTGTTTCCAGATCCTTCAAACATTCAAAACTTTCTAACAACTTGAAACTTTCGAAACACATGTTTTTCATAAATATGAAACATTTGAATGTTTCAAAGGTTTCGAAAATTTGAAAGTCATGGAAAATTTCGAAATAGGTTTGGAAGTTTGGCCTCCAATGAAAGTTTCGAATCCAATTTTGAATAAATCTTAAAGTTCCTAAATGATTTTTTTTCTTTCTATTATTGATATATTGCAGTGCCTAGAATTAGAGGTGCCTTTGGCCAAATTATTGGTGATGGAGCAGAGAGAACTCCACCTACAGCATCAAATAAACGACATAATGAAGGAAACTGTCCAATTAAGCAGTGTCGTCGTAGACAGGATGTTCAGGATGATTTCATTGAGCCTGTTGAACCTGCACATATGGAGGAGGATGTTGCTAAGCCTGCACAGATGGAGCAGGCTGGGGAGCAGTATGTTGAGCCTGCACATGATTAGGCATGGCATTTGAACCCGAACCCACCCAAACCGCCCCGCTTCCGCCCCACATTTAACGGGGAAAAACCGTTTTTAATGGATGCGGGTGCAGATTTTCCCCGTTTTTCAAAGTTACGGGCGGGTGCGGGGACGAGTTTCATCAAATCCGCCCCGCACCCGCACCCACCCAACATAAATACAATTACTTAAATACCCTTACATCTCTTAAAATGGTAACAAAATCCTAATTTTATCAATCTTCCTTCTTTTTCCTAGCTTGCTGCCACCCTCACTTTTTCTGTCCCGACCGTCCTCCCTCCTCTCTGTGCGTCGTCTTCGTCATCCTTGGTGTGTCACCTCTTATTCTCTTCGCCGCTATAATTAAGGTTCATTTTCAAATTTTCTACATTTTGATGCATTTAGGTTTGTTAGGTCCAAATTCAAGTGTAGTAGTAGTACCACCGCTTATGCTAATGCCGCCACTACCATGGCGTATCTACCGCATGCGGTTTTGTTTAATGAACTCCGTCACGATGCGTTTGAACTTGACCTTCCCGCTGGTCCCTTCGATAGTGGTTTGGTCTCGAAATGGCGACCCATGGATAGAGTATGATCTTCGCTTTCGATTAATATGCCATATATTTGTTTTGATTCGGTTGTTTATAGAAATTTGTTCTTCATTTTTCTGCATTTTTATGTGGTGAATTGGCGATTTAATATTTTCTTGTTGTCTGAGTGTTAATTAGTGTCATAGAAATTTGGAAACTTTGAAAAAAAAGGCCATTTAGGTCTAATTCCTACCAATGTGAAATAGAAATAGTGTTAAGCTTATGGAAGAAGGGTTTGGATCCACTAACGTAAATGAATAAAATAACTGAGTGAGTTTTGTCCTAGCCATGATTTTTGAAGTTGGTGGATGCATTTTATTGAGTAGGATTTTAAGCCATTGAATTTTTATGAATGGTTAAGCCACTGCATTTTATTGAGCTGGAATTTCTTGACTGAAGTAGTGATTTCTGAAATGTGGCTGGGAAAATGTTATTTACATTTACTTCTTTTGAGTGATAGGCCTTTTTTAAGTCTCAGTAGCTTCTACTTGGAGGTGGTCTGTCACATGAATGGAGATAGTATGTATGACTACCTGAAAAATATGGATTTAATTTGACTACATGATAAATTTTTTAAGAAATATATGTGTGTGTGTGAGTGAGTGTATAACTTATTTATGAATTTAATTTATTTTTATGTGCAACTTTACATAATATATAAATGGAAATTGAAGGCACATCATCTCAACCACTACCATGTCAACTTACTTCAGAAGAAAGTTCACATCAACCAACTATGAATGAAAGTTGTAATCCGTTAGCTAATGTTTCTACACCAAATGAAACTGTGCAAACACCACACGATGAGACAAATGATAATATGACAGATGAAATACCCGAAGATCGTAACAATAGACTTAAAAGTATTGTATGGGATCATTTTACAAAGGTCAAAGTTGATGGAAAAGAAAAAGCTAAATGTAATTATTGCAAGAAATTGTTTGGTGGGAGAGCAAGAGACGGGACCTCACACTTGCGCGGATATATGAAAATATGTACTCCACGTTTGTCTACCATGAGACATAATAACAGACAAACATTTCTTACCGCTAAGGTCTTGCAAGGTAAAAAGGAGTTGGGGACTGGAATTTATGATTCTGAAAATGCTAAGAAAGAGCTTGCACATGCAATTATTTTGCATGAATATCCACTTTCAATAGTGGAGCATATTGGTTTTAGGAGATACTCAACCTATCTCCAACCATTATTTCAAGTTCCTTGTAGAAATACTATAAAAAAAAGAGATATTCAAAGTGTATGAAGTTGAGAAAACCATAATTTTGAAGTTGTTAGAAACTCTCCCACAAAGAGTGGCCATTACTTCTGACATGTGGACTGCGAGCAATAAAAAAAAAGGGTATATGGCTGTCACTGCTCATTACATTGATGAAAATTGGGATCTACAAAGTCAAATTTTGAGGTAATTATAATTTCTTATAATACTAGTTTGATTGAATATTATTTATATTAGTCATTGAATGTGAATCTTCTTATATTAGGTTTATTTATGTTCCTGCCCCTCATACAAGTGAAAGACTTTGTAATGCATTGGTTGAATGTTTGATGGATTGGAATATTGATACAAAATTGTCCACTATCACTTTAGATAATTGTAGCACTAATGATACAATGATTGAAAAAATTAAGGATAAGTTGCAGTTGAATACATTGTTAAAGGATAGGGCCTTACTTCACATGTGTTGTTGTGCGCACATACTTACTTTGATAGTAAAAGATGGGTTAGAAGTTGTGAAAGATGGAGTGGAGAGGATTCGAGATAGTGTTGCATATTGGATTGCAACACCTAAAAGGAAGGAAAAGTTTGAGGATACTGCCAAACAATTACAAATCTCTTGCACCAAGAATTTGGTTTTAGATTGTCCGACTAGATAGAATTCAACTTACAAGATGCTTGATGTTGCCATTTTGTATGAAGATGTATTCAGTCGATTCAGACAACGTGAATCCCAATACAGTTGTTCGCCTACAAGTTTACATTGGAAATTTGCAAAAGATATTTGTGGCAAATTGAAATTGTTCAATTCTATCACTGAAGTGTTCTCTGGCACTAATTATCCAACTTCCAATCAATATTTTCCTAAGATTTGTATGATCAAAATTGCAATAAATGAGTGGATTAAATCCTCTGATGCATTGATAAAAAAAATGGCAGAGAATATGTTGGGAACATTTGAAAAATATTGGAATATGGTTCATTAAATAATGGGAGTTGCTGTTGTTTTGGATCCTAGGTACAAAATAGAGTTGCTTGAATATTATTATGTTAAGTTGTATGGGAATGATGCTAATGACCAAGTTAAGTCGATTCGACAGTTGTGTTATGATTTGCTTTATGAATATCAATTGAAAATGAATAATGGTTCTAGTAGTGATTCTCAAATGTTGGATGTCCACTTTAGTAATGTTGAGGATGATGGTTTAGAAGACTATGATTTGTATGTCAGAAGAAAAAAAAAAGCTAGAACTTCGTTTGTCAAAACAGAGTTGGATGTTTATTTAGAGGAGGAAGTTTTGCCAAGAAGTCCTGATTTTGATATTTTGTTGTGGTGGAAGTTGAATGGTGTTAAGTATCCAATATTTCAAACCATTGCAAAGGATGTATTGACAATTCTTGTTTCTACTGTAGCTTCTGAATCTGCATTCAGTACCGACAGACATATCTTAAGCCCTCATCGAAGCCGACTTCATTGGACTATTTTAGAGGCCTTGATGTGTGCTAGAAGTTGGTTATGGAGTGCTGAGAAGACTGGTATTTGTTTTAAATTATTCATTTAAATTTTAATATATTTGAAATAGCTTATAATTTTGTATATCTTAAATTATTGTTGTTTATATTGTACTATTTTGATATTGATAGGTGATTCAAATTCTAAAGTGGATAATGAAAATGCTATTTTACTCAATGAAATAGAGTTTGACGATGAAGGTATTCTATTCTCTACATTGTTTGATTTAAATTTGTCATGTTAAATGTTTATATTTAACTTTTATTTTTTAATATAGGTGAATTGTTGATCAGTAGTGTTACTTCACTTTCCAATTCCCTTCTTGAAGATGAAGATGATCGTTAGAAAATGCTTATTTAGAACCTTTTTGTTTTGATGATTTGGAACTTTTTACTGTTTTAATTGATTAGTTCGTTTGAACTTTGAATATTTAGAACTTTTGTTGATCAAAATATTATGACTTGTAGCAAACTTAAACAAATTTGAAGATATTGTGATTTTATTATTTTGATTATTGTAGTTTTAGAACTTATGTTGAATGTTACTATTTAGTCAAATTATTGATTTTTTATGTTATGAATAAAAAAAATTCAATTTTTGGAGTGGGGGCGGATGCGAGGCGGGGAAACCCGTCCCGGTTGGGTGTGGGGGCGGTATTGGAGTTGCGGGTGCGGGGTTGGTAATGCTTAAAACCGTCTCTGCCCCGCCCCGTTGCCATCCCTACACATGATGATGTGGATGAGGCAGACTTGGGTGTTGAGGAGGCTGACCAGGATGATGATGAGGCCGAGCAGGATCAGCAACTCGGATTCCCCGGAGGACCGATGGTGACATCTGTGTTGACATCGTATGAACACCACGTGACTCGGATGATATGAGAATGAGATGTATATTTTAATTAATTAATTTAGAATAAGTATTTATTGTATTTAGTATATTATTTTTTTCACTACGTTTAATTAATTGTTTATTTAAATAAGAATAAGTATTTATTGTTATGTTCTATAAGTATTCGCAAGACTGTGGGTCGTTAAAGGTTGTTACTCATGGATTGAAGCTGAAGAAGTTTGTTGAAGTTCTTGTATCAGATGTTGTACATCATTGGATTTGAGAATCTGGGTTAATACATTTGTCTTCAGCTTACCTCATTATGGCTGATGCTGGTCTGATATCTGCTTTTGCTGAAATGTGACATAGAAAAACCAACTCATTTTATTTTCCATTTGGAGAGATGACCATCACGTTGGACGACATCGTAACTCTTTTTCACCATTCACCCCGTGGTAAATTTTTTGATGCACATGTGAATATGAACACTAGTAATGTTGCAAGAGCTGCACATGAGTTCTTATGTCCAACATGGGAGGAAGCATGTGTTGATCTCTATCAGTCACAACACTAATAGCATTCATCATGGCAAGATCTCTATCAGTCACAATAACTTTAGAAATTAATTTCTTATAGACAAACAATTGTCTTACCTTTTCAAATACTCAGATTAAGTTATCTTGTCATTCTTGTTCCAAGTAAGCAAACCCAACCGAAAATGTCAAACTAATAGATGTGACACCGACAATTTCAAATAATGGTAATTGATATCTATTTGTTTTGTATGTGCTACCATATATCAAAATAAAATGAAACGTGTTTAACAACTTTATACAATCAGGATGCGTATAAAATATATCTCTCAGAACATATGAATTCTCTTGTCGTCTTGTCCCATGTACATAATTTTCTTTCTGTATTAACTTCAACAGATGTTGCATTTCTGTGTACGAACCTCTCAACGATGATCGATAAGTACTCCTTGCTTTATATATTTGATTGGAAATTGTGAGATTACCTTTATTTCTCTCTTTCAAAGAATTCAAAATGAATCTTGGTGCAAGCTTATACTTTGTCATGTCATTGACAAATTTCCTCTCTTCTTCATTTAAATGCCACAAATATGAATGACATGTTAAAGTATCCACTAATTCATGATTGTCTGTTCCACAACAAATACTAATTTTTCATCCTTCACTGATATTCAACGATATACATCTGAGTTTAAACAGACAATTTTCCTTGTGAGAACAAGTTACTGTTGATTTTGATTTTGATATATATCTTCCACCTCTTTCGTATCCCAAAATTAATTTGTCTTTTCTTTCTCTCTTTTCGGTTGTTTTATCTGATCGAATGATAACCATTAAAATTTCATTTTGCCTTTCACTATTTTTTTCCCATTCAAATACAACTTCTCGAGAGGAAAATACCTACAAAATATGTTTCAAATAAAACATCAATATATATCTATTAATATATATCTTTTGATGTTTTTTGTAAATTTATGTTTCGAAAGTTTTGAATTTATGGAAACCTTTGAAAATCTGAGAAATTGTGTTTCGAATATTTCAAATTGATCAAAAGTTTTGACATTTTTGATGATTTCTAAAAAAATATATTTTGAAAGTTTCAGATTTATCAAAAGTTTCAAAAATATAAATAAATAAAAATTCAATTTTTTATATTTCGAAAGTTTAAAAATTTTCAAATGGTAAAGTAGATTTTGTAACTTTCGAAATAGGAGATGAATAATGAAGTGGTAATTTTTTTAAGTGTTTTATATATAATAAAAAAGAGCAAAATAATATTTTTAATGGGAATGGGAGATGAAAAGTGCAGGTGGGGGTGTATATTACATTCCTCTCAAATAAAATAGTAAATTCTACAAGCTCGGCCCACACTCTTAGTTTTCTTATGATTGTCAGCTACCTGCTAGTTTTTGTCCGTATGTTTTTTGTTTTGAAAATTGTTAAGTGTACCCCAAAAATCTTTTGAGTACCCCATCAATTGTTTATCACTTTATTCTTATAATACCCTCTCAAACTATGTATAATATTTTCAAGATTTTAGCATTTCCCTTATTTTTTCTTTTTAAAAACTACAATTTGAAAATGACTCGGAAGGATTTGATTCATCTAAAAAAAATTCATTCAAAAAACTAAAAATTAATAATACATCTACATCATACAAAATCAATTTATTTATCAACAATTGATATAACTCATTTTATTTACCTAAAATAAATTATTTAGAAGAGTTTATCTTAGAGACATAAATATATTTAAAAATGAGAAAGACTAAGAAGTGCCCTTGTTAAAAATCTAAATATAGAAAAAAATTCTTAAAAGTTGTCTAATTCAAACTTTGAAATTACAAAAAGTAATTTTTTTACTCAAAGCTTATTTTTTTTATTTCTTTTTTGTATTCTTAATAAATGTTGTTTGGGTACTTGTTAGTAAGACCCTTGAAAATTTCTTTTTTTTTTTAAAGCCTTTGCCTTTAGACTTATCAATTTTAACTTAAAGGCCTCATTGTGCTTCACTTTTTTTATTTCGTTTTCGTTCCCCCACCAAGTTGAATTAGGCTTTGGTACCATTTGTTAAAGATTCTAGAGAGCACTAGAAAACAACAGGTCAAATGCTCTAAAGACCACAAAAGATTTTTACACCATATATCAACCTAAAACTTTAAGGCATTATAGATATGATCCAATATTTAGTTCATTCTCAGTCAATGTGAGAATTAACTACTAAAACTTGAACGCAACAATCTATCTCAAGTATGAGTTTCCCACATTCTATAAATTTGCATCGCCGTCATTAACAACGACACCAGCCTCTTGACTACACCGCAAAAAAAAAAAACTTTAGATACAAGAATCCAACACCAGAATATACTCTCACTCCTCACATAATTGAATCAGACTTTAATACCACTTATTGGAAAATTCAAAAACGCATCAAAAAACGAAACAAAAGCTCTAAAATTACAAGAGACTTTGTCACATTTTAATCTAAAATTTTAATATATTAAATATATGAATAACTACTCTTATATATTTAACATTTAACTCATTTTTAATCTATATAAAATTTAATTACTCACACTTAAACGTAATTAAACCTAATGTAATATATAAAAACAATGTGACATTAGAGTCATGATCTTAGTTGACATCAATTTAGTAAACTTTGTATGATCAATTAGTTGATTGGTGTATCAATTTAGTGAGCTTTGTATGACTTGGTCATTGCACATAGCATATGTTGTGCTGTGTGAAACGCTTATTTTTTATTTCTAAAATGAAAAAAATAGTGTCTAAGTCTAAACTCAAGAATCACTCAATAGGGATCGCTCAATGGAAGGTGGTCCCTGTGTTGTTTGTTTGTGCTAAAAAAGCACCGCCGTTGCATATGCGGCGAATCGATTCACCTTTCATTCTCTCTCCATCATATGCCACCGTCACGCCACAACACAAGCAACCAATTCCACCCACGTTTCTTTCCTATTCTTTTTTTGTCCTTTATGTTTCTTTCCATTCAAGACAAATAATTATCCAAAAATATCTAGAAAACTTCCTTACCAAGAATTAATTAAGAAAAATGGTTCAACCAAAATTGTATTAAAAATATTTTCTGTATAATAATGTTTTTCAAAATCAATATTTCTTTTTGTAACTTACACATTATCTATTCTTTTTAAATCAATATTTGTTGAATTTAATTACAATTTTAGTTTTCTTATTTTTATTTAATTTATAAAATTTATTTTTCTTTTTGAAAGTCAAATATTTTTTTGTCTCTCTTGGATATTTTTAATTAAAAAATGATTAAATGACATATTTTAAACGATTTTATATATAATACGATGATGTTGAATGGTTAGTACTCGTAAAATTGCAATAAATATTTTTATAAATTTCAATTTCAGCTTCTAAAGTTATTCATTTTTGTAATTTAATTAATATCATATAAATAATAAATGTATCTAAATAGTTCTATATCATGATATAGTACGCTGCATCATTTAAGATATGTCAAATCATCATTTTATAATTAAAAAATATATAAAAAATGATTAAAACTATCAAATTTAAAAAGAGAGTAACTAGTTTATAAGTGAATTAGTAAAAATAAAAGGACCATAATATAGTTAAGCTTATTTATTATTATGTGATTATGGAATATTTTAAAAAAAATTAAAGATAATTCTGTTTGTTCGCAGTGGCGTTGTTACATACTTTCCTTAAATATGTATATTTTTTCAATGTTTTTTTATAAAATAACTTCTATGGTACATTTACAAATTGATATGTTTTGATATTATCAAATTAATTGATCAATAGTTAATCTTACAAAATTTTAATGAATCGGTTTGATCAAATTAAATATTTAATACCACAAAATTTTTAAATTTTGCACTTTAATCTCTTTTGATTACATAAATAAATTTATAATTTTTAATTAAATTTTTTAATTACATAAATAAATTATATAATTATTGAAAACTAAACTGCATAAATAAATATGACAGTGTTATTAATTTATCAATCTGTAACATGTATAAATATTAACGTGGATGAGTTAATAAAAAATCAACTTAATTATTGATTAAAATTTTAATAATACCATACATTTTTTTTTTCTTTAGAGTATTATAGAAGTTGTGTAAATATTTTTACTTTGTATCCTTGTAAATAGTCTTAACAAGATTGATGTTTTATATGACTTTTGAATTATGTTAGTATAATCTTAGAATATATATATATATATGAGAAATACACTTTCTTTCTCGTAAACTTTTAAACACAAATTGCTATTCATCTCATCGAAAAAGTGTTTGTCCCCATTATTACTCCTATTCTCTGGGTCAATAAAAATAAAATAATGAAAATATAAATGTCACATGTGTATGCATAAAAATGTAGCCCAAGCAACCAATTAAGTACATATGTGACCCTTATTGATAAGTGTGTGCGGAACCGCATGCACCTTGCACTTGATTTTACTGTTGTCTTTGAATTCTTTGGTTCTGTAAATAAAATTATAGTAATGGTTTTGAATTTGTCTGAAAGCAACCAATATCAATATGGTGATTTTACTCTTCTCACTGCATGCACCTCGGTGAGATTCACAAGACTTATCATTATACTGTTTGGTTGTGCGCATGAAGCAACTTTCAAGCGCAAAATTAATTCATCATAATTATTATAAACTGCATTTTCCTTTGCAATCAAATAAAGTAACAGTTGAGTCAAAAAATATTTTAAAAAAATTGTTATTATTTTTTGTTATTAATGGATTTTTTTATTGATCTTATGGTTGTAAGAACTATTAAATTATTTAGAAGATCTAAGTCATATTTATAATTTATTATTAAAAAGAAATTGATTTACATAATTTAGAGAAAAAAAATATAAAACATCTATTTCTATGTTTAATATATTTTTGATAGTTCAACTTTTTAAAACTTTTTAAAGTAATGTGAAAGGAAAAAAAGCCTAATTTAGGAAGTTGTACACCTTTTCATCTTTAAGGAGAGGTGCTCTTTTAGTTGATTTTTTTGGAAGGTGTGATTAACATGTTAGACAAGGGGAGCAAAAGGAAATAAATAAATAGGAGTACTAATATAAGAAGTAATCATGATTCATGATGTATTGTTTGTGTGATAGAGAAGAGAATAAGTGGATTTCTTGCAAAGGCAAAGCAAGAGCAACAATAATAATGTCACATACAAAACAATTACTTAATCCCTAAAAAAGGACAAGGACACAAAACTTTAAAAGCCAAAAACGTCCTCTCAAAAAAATAGTAGAAGAAAACAGTTATTTCCTCTGTTTCTATTTATAAATAAAAATAAGTTAATAAAAATTAATATATTTAATTTAAAATCTTAGATTAAATATATTCACTTTTATTAATCAATTTTACTTATAAATAGAAATTTCACTTTTATTAATCAATTTTTACTTATAAATAGAAATTGAGAGAATATATATGTACTATATAACTCATTATTCTAAAATATTCCATCTTGTATAATAAAATAAAAACCGGGCCGTTGTAATTATTATCACATGGATTGGGGACAAATAGATGCTTTCATGAAGGGAAGGAGGGAATGGTTGACACAAAAGCTATTAACCATGAATGTGAGATTGTCATGATCACGTGAAAGATGCTCTGTTTTTTTTCTTTTTTTTTTTTTTTGTGTGTGGTTGGATTGGAGGAATTTGTCTAAAGCACTTGTATATATAAGGTATATTATGTTCTTTGGATCTAATAAAATAAATTGGGCTCGGTAACATTCTTGAATGTGAGGAAATTATGGCCTCTTCATAGAATCTAGTATTGTAAACTTGAAGTTGACCTTCAATAGAATGAGTATACCACGCATTATTGATCATCTATTTGGATCACAAAATTATAACTGATAGTTTATAGTTTTTAAGTTAATTAAACTGTTTGATAAAATTATTAATTCAATTACTTTAAAAATGTAAAATGATATAAATGAACATTTTTAATTAAAAATAAATTTTATTAATACATGTTTAAAATATTTTAAAAGTAGTAATTTAAATATTATATTTTTATTAATTTAAAATATATCAATCTGATATTTTTTTATTTACCTATTTTATTTATTTTAAATTAAAATAAATAAATTAGTTATTTACTTTAAATATTAATCATTTTAAAATTCAAAATATTTATAAATAGTTTTAAATTATAATAAACAAATTATTTAGCAATCTTATATATTTTAATTATTTAGCTAGTTTATTTATTTTAAGTTATAATGAATAAAATTTTAAACTATTTAGTTTAAAATACATTTATTAAATTTTAAAAAAATATAAAATTTATTTATAAATAAATTATTTATTTTAAATTATAGTAAATAAATTATATAGGATAAAAATTGATTTTAATTATAATAAGATAAAATTAAAAGAAAAATAATAAATTATAAATTCATAACTACTTGAATTAACTTATATACAAAAATTACCTTAAACTATAAACTCATAAATAATTGTTACTAAATAGGATTTATAACTTATAAATTATAAGTTCATTTTTCTCTCTAACAGAACCGACCCATTATGAGAGAAAAAAATACAAGTAAAACAAATGAATTATATGGATTTTATAATCATAACAACAATAATTTAAATTATGTTAGGCATACCCTTAATGCAAGTCACAAAGAACCGCACTAATCTCATTAAGATTTAATAAAATGAAATTTATGTATAACTTACAAATAAAAGAATTATGTACATGTACTTAAACTTAACTTACAGGAGCATAAGGTTAAATAATTTATGTCAATCGTAATTAGTCTCATATTTGTCTTTTTTCTCTCACAACATAATAATCTAAGGTAACATAAAATGCATAATGTTGACATGGAAATATTGAAGGTATTGATAAATATTAACCAAAAATATCATCTATTTTATTTTATTTTTCAAACGTAAAATTGTGTATTAATAATGTGAAGCACAAGACGTATGTACCAAAACAGTATAATTATTTAAGTTATTTTGGTGCAACGAATAACTCATAGAAGGTAATTAGGAAACACTAATTATATAATGCCAATCATATATTAAGGGTTTTAGTAAAATAAATAAATAAATAAAACAAAACACATATTAGGGGTTATAGATGGAGTAAATGTATTGGTTTGAGGATGGCCATAATGCACAGTTAAAGTTCAACTTCGAATATTAACATATTCAATATTACTCCTACTATTTAATTTGTTGTTAAAAAATCATATTTTTTTTCCAATGTTGGTCCGGAAATTAAACAATTGATTAGTGATTTTATAACTTGTAAACAACACATTTGAAGTTGTTAAAATGTAAAACAATGAATTAACGAACAAATTTAAAACAGGAAGGTTAATAGTATAAAATAATAAAATATTTAAGCGTATAAGAAAATTAAAGTGTCAAAATATTTATGTTTTTATATTTATAATATTAACAATACTAAACTTATTAATTAAATATATAATTAATCGAAGTATATATATCAATTTAAATCAAACGAATACACTACAAAATAGAAAAAAAAAAACAATACATCATCAAAATTACAAAAAAAATAATACTGCGCTCATAATAAGAAATTAGAGATAAAATACCAAAGAAGAAAAATCAAATATATGTCGAAACCACTTATATATTTAAAATAGTTATTTTAAAAAAATTCTTGAAAAAAATTCCTGAAAAAATTCTTGAAAAAATTGAATTTATCAACGATAAAAATACTCTTATTTTTTCAAATATATTAAAAATTGTGTATTCAAATTTTTTAATTTTTAACTATAATTTTTTTTTTAACAAATAGTTGAAAGACATTTATTAAGGTATCAATAAATAAATACTTAAAAAGTAAGATGAGAGTGTGTTGTGTGAAACCTTGTTAGAAAAAAAAAGTAGTATTAACTTTCCTAATCGGTGTAGATTCCATTTCTTGGATTCCGGTTTTAAGAGTATCTCCTCAAATTAGATTATGATGCCGTGCTTTAATTGGCCATCAAATTTTGGAGGATTAGTTGGCAACTAGTTAAGCCACAAACCACAAAGGTCTAGCTAACCCTCACCCACCACAACACCACTCTTTCTCACTATACCAATCAAAATTCCATATGTACCCCTACTTTTGACCTTAATTTTTTTCCATCTTAAATTGACCTAATCAAATATTTTGTTCTTGAGTTGAAAATTTTGAAAGATACTTGCAATTCATGATCCACAACCCCGTTGTTTTCAATTCCATGGTATGATTACATCCATTGGAAGAAGGATCCCCTTTGACTACTTTAAGGAATAATTAATATAATATAACATAATCATAACCAAGCAATTATAGAAGAAAGCCACGGCAAACATTAAAAATACCATTGTCGCCTTTACTGTTATTGAAATTTTATTGTGCCAGTATTTATTAATCTTATTTTAGTTGATGGTTCATTATTACTACAAACTTATTTTATGGGTTAAAAAATAAAGAAAGATGAATTATTGTAAATCTCAAATGAAAAGTCACTTTTTTTTATAGATAATTCATTGACTAGTTAGATAATGAGTAGAAATATTACCATTTTCCTCACATAAGCAACTAAATAAAAGAGAATAAAAGAGGAAGAGTTATAATTATGTGATAGTAAATGAATAAGAGTTATATATTACTACACAAAGTTTAAATTATGGTCAAAGAATTTTCTCTGATTTCTATGTGTCGAAAGTCAAAGCAAAAGAAAATTCATGAGAGATCAATCTAAATCACTCGTAAAGTTTTTTTTATATGTGATTCGGATAAAACATCAGATTTTTAAGTAGCAGTAAAACCTCTTTATCAACATATCTGATTATGGAATCAATCCTTATAGAATTTTTGTTTGGACCTTTGACATCCAAATTAAGTTTGACATAGTATCGAGGAAGAGGAGATCAATTGGTTGGTTAGTTTAATTGTTAGTCGGTATAATTGCTTTATGAGTATTCAACATCATTTTAAACTTTATAATGATTTTTCTCGTATTATATAGATGATTTCACCGGTTCCAATAATTTTACCTTTAAAATAAAAATTTCGTGGGTAAATTGCATTTCATAACAAACAAACAAAATTAATTCAATTATATTATATGATACACATATAACTCAAGAATGTATCAAAAAGTGACCTAAACGAGTTTTAAGAATGTTCCTTCTAAAAATATAGTAGACTTTTAAATACTTAGTTCATGTTTTTATTTTGGTTTTTGAAAGGATAAAGAAAAAATATGTTTAATTGTATCTTGATTTTCGAAAACAATGTTAACCAAAAATTGTTGACAAAAATAAAAAGTTAAAAAATATCAAAAATTATAAATAAAGAGGGAAAAATATGTATAATTGAAGAAGTTAAAAAACCTACAATCAATGAACATATTTTCTTGCTCAACATAATATATTTTCTTGTTCAACATAATCAATTAAAGTAAACAGAATCAAAAGTCTAAGAGTTACTAACACATTGTTCAATTAACTTTTAATTTAAACATAAATGCAAATGAGACGAAAAAAACTCTATATTAATAATATAAATCAATTTTATATTATTAATTAATATAAACAATTAATTGTATAATTATATCACATAATTATGATTATACCGTAAAATTGTTTATAGTTAGAATGCATAATCATGAAATGTAATATAACGGTGATATTGATATAGGGTATTTAAGAAAATTGATGAGTTGTTAATATCTAGTTGTTAGGTGTTGATTCTTTGATTGTAAGCATCCGACAAAAGCAGTGAAGATGCGGAAACGGGAACGAACAATTCAAACTGCACGTTTAAGATAAGAATAAGATATTACTATTGAATATGTTAAATTCAATAAACATTTAATAGTGATAATAAAATAAAGTAGTGAATCTTTAAATAGAGTGAACAAAAGGAGAATTTTGTGGAGTAAGAAAGATTCTTAATTCTATGGAAGAAAATTGGAATCTAACGGTTGTAAAAGCTTGTCCTTTTCAATAATAATAAAAAAACAATAAAAAAGGAAAAGGCATCTTTCTAGTCTCCACAATGTTCCAGACGTAATCTGAGGCAATATCGAAAGTGGGTCCATTAAATAATTGGATTCCTTATCTCAACCACTGCGTTAAAATTGTACAAAACCAACAAATACCTGAGAGCGTCGAGCCACGCGCTTTGGTGATAGTTGACAATTGACATGACCCGATCAAAATTAATTTTAATTCTGATCCCTACAATTTTTTTTATTAAATCTTCACTATCTTTCTAGGAATATTAATTTAATTATATTCATATTGCCGAAGACTTGTTGTACACACAAAATAAAGAATTTAGCTTAATTAGTTAGTGAATAAGATATAGTAGTTTATAGATATAGTAGTCCGAAAGTTATTTAAAATTTTAACGCTAATTGATGATAGTGTTTAACCATAATGAAAATCATTAAGAATATTTTAGAATGAAATGAATGAAGTCTTATTAGAGTCTCTTATATTATTATCCATCCAATAGTAACAAAATTTATCTATAGATTCTATTTTAAAAATAGTTTTTTAAGCACTTTAATTTATTTTTTCATGATATTGTGGTGGAATTAGATAGATTTAAATAGGTCTTAACTACTAAAAAAGTTGAAGAATCGAGTCTGCCGTATTATCTATTACAACTTTTCTAGTCATGGTCTAATCCCATTTAATAGTCACCTTGAATATCTTTTTAAGTTCAACAAACTAAGTAATGAAAGTCTAAGTGTAATAATTTATTTATATGTTAATGTTTTTAAGGTATAATAACTAGGGAAGAAATTGGACATAGATCTAATTAAGTACCTGAAAAAAATAGCCACAATGATAGGATACAATTTTTCATTATGGGTATGAGTATATCATATACATGTAATTTACCAGTAAAATGAGTGATCACTCTATGGGTGTTGTGTTAGTATCTCTAACTATCACTATGAATTTTTTCTTGATTATATATATATATATCACAAAGAAGTCAAATAAAGATATAAATTTTTTCTTGATTAATAGTAACAGTTAGAGAGTGAAATATAAATATACAATGAAGTAATAATATATATAAGTTGATAAAAATCCCTTTTAGTTTTTTTTCTTTGAATTTGATAAAAGTATTTCATAACTAAGATATATATTTATAATGTAAATGATTAATTTTGTAAAAATAACTATTATTTTCGAAATTTATCTTGTTGTTTATTCAAATGCAATTAATTTCCTTTTTATTTTAGTTTCTATTAGCTAGTATTACACACATAAAGTAACACAACAATTAGTGATATTAATTATAATATTATAACTACAAATAACTAATGTTGTCAAAAAACAAAAATTGTAATTAATTAATATGATGTATCATTTTAATATAAATTTTGGAGGATATGAGACTTGGAAGCTCATGGATTAATTATCTGGATGTTTATTATAATATTTACTCATTTAAAACATTTTGGATGTTTTTGAGTTTGGATAATTTAAATATTTTAGTGTATTATTTTTATAATTTAATATTGAAGAATGTTTAGTATTTTATTAATTATGTTAAAGAATATGATCATTTGTGATTTGTCAATTTATTTTTGTTCAAATACAATAGACCTGAGTATTTAAATTCCGATAACGTACATGTACATGTACAATTATTTATATCAATATACCTATTTGAGTACAATTATACTTTTTTTTCAATCTACATTTTAAAGAGACATATTAATCAGAGTCATCTCAGATATTTTGAAGACTCTATTCTAATCTTAGAGATTGAACATCTAATTAAAAAAAGTATAAATTTAATAATTAAAAAAAAAAAAGATAAAACAATTTTTTGTCTCTATAAAATTTTATTCAAGTTACTACAGAAAATTTTCAACTTTTTAGTCTCTAATTTTTTTTATTCTCTTTCGGTCCTTATTTTGAAATGTTTTTTTTTTTTAAAAAAAATAAATAATATTTTTAATCCCTATAAAATCATAATAGATAATAGAGATTAGAAGTTAATAAAATAAATTTATTGGAGGTCTTAAAAATATATTTAATACAAAATCACATTTATTTTATTATATTATAAAAAAAATTATCAGTTTAAATCTATGTTATTGGTCAGTTTGCACAGCCTAATAATTAACCCTGAAATTAACAGTAAAATACTTTATCCATATCCTTCCTATTACCATCCATAGGAATAACCTAATCATTTAGAAAGTCTTATTGTCTATTTTGAAGAAGACATTTAAATAAATTATAAACTTTTCCCTAAATAAGCTTGTAGTTCAAGTTCTTATTTTAACTAATTAACATGATTAAATTATTGAAAAGTCAATATGCTTATATTTTAACACAATGTACACGATCTACTATAATTATAATAATAGCAAAATAATTATTATTTTTATTTGGTTAAATAAGTGGATCAACATAAAGACTTTCCTACAAATAAGATAATAAATCTTCATCAACAGTTCAACTAATTTCCTAAATCTATATTTGCAGTTTTATAAGGATTTGATTTTGTCAACAATATAAATATCAAGTAGTTACATGCAATAATTAATTTTTGACCGAACAACTAAGATATGTAATTGCGTTACAACAATGAATCTACATCAATTTTAAAGACAATTGACTAATATGACAACCAAATTCAGAGTCACGAATCAAAGCATATAAGAGTCAAATCTATGATATAAAATGTAATAGGATTATTTTCCGAAAGGCATTGCTAAAAAATGCCATTGATTTCCGAAATATATTGAATTTAATAGAAGTGGCTAAACTTTCATAATATAGTGAATTCGCATTTGAATTATATTGACAATTGAGAGATGTATTTATATTTAGTATTCAACATGCCTCAAGAAAAAAAAATGTAATACCATAAGTTAATTGTCTAGAATATAACTTGAGCATTAACATAATTCGACAAAAGAGATGATGAATACAATTCCGACACAAAGTCATGAAAATGTATTCATACACATACTAATCATTCAAAGAAAAACATGGAAATATGGAGTACATAACACATCCATGGTTCAAAATAATTCCCCATAAACTATAAGCAGACTATAGTGTAAACTGATACGCGTCATTTCTTCAACATGTGATCTAAGCCTTTTTATCTGTAACACATTTGAATAAAGTTGGATGAGATTACATCTCAGTAGGTCCCAATAAATGAAATTAAATCAATTAGCATCCTAATTCAGGACTACATTTATTTTCTGAGTTTCTCTTCAATGTTCAATTTTTACTATTTCTAAATATTCAAGTCATTAGACGTGAGTAATCTAACGACTTGAACTCTACCTAACAAGCATGTCATAAAGACTACATTAGTTTTACTAATGCCCTCTTCTTGTTAGTAACTTTATTTTGGTAAGATTGGACATAATTACGTCCGTAAGTGGTGCCCCACTTACCCTCGCTTACCCCTCGCTTCCATCGTATATAGATGGAGAATTAATCTAGCTAGAATGAATCCTATACTTCTCACTTTAATCAAATATATAGGAATTATATACAACAATCCACACACATATACACACAAATATAACATCATCTATCAATACATATATTAAAGACTACCATACACTCAATCTTAAAAAAAATTTATGATAACCTAAGCTATTAAGTCAATTATATCATACAAATCACACAATGTAAAATAAAATTCCAGAGAATATGTTTAAGGTAGATTTATTCCAAAACAGTTCCAAATTTATGTTATAACAACTCAAAATTGAGTTTAACTTTAGAGTCAACTGACAGAGACTTATAAGTATCAGAATTGAGTGAATGAGTACTCTTTGGAAAACTTATGATGTCTACTTTATAGATAAAATTTTATTTTATTTCTATTTAATTCCAATTCTTGCAGTTTACTAACATAAAACACAATGACAGAAAACAAAACAAAAACAACAAATCTGGTCCAGCTTGTAACCCATTTTTCAACATCAATACTCGACCAATCATCACGAATTTTGTACTCAATTTGAAGATAAGTGAGTATAGTTTCCAGAAAACTAAAAACCATTCAAAACGGATGTCTATAGAAAAAGTTATGACCAAAACATCACACATATGTCATGCGAAATTCAAGTTAATAACATTTCTTCTATCGCACTAATTTCCTAACAATTCTTTGCAATAATAATGCTACAAATCATGAGTAAATCAGTAATGAACACATCAAAAACAGCAGCAAAAATTTTAATTTACTCAATTCTACACTAATCTATTTCAAAATCCCTAAATCCAACCAAAAATAAAATAAAAATCATTTTCTTCATTTCAAACTCTTAAACCCCAAATCCCTAACCTATTGAACACATTATTTCCTACATGCATGAATGAGAGATAGAAAAAGGGAAACCCACCTCTTGATTTCAAAAAATGGAGAAAATGATGGTACCCTCGACTCCTTCTACAGATACTTCTAGCAAAATGCACTTTTCCTTTCTCTTTTCTTGGGTTGTTTTCTCTCTTCTTCTTCTTTTCTCCTTCTCTTCTTCTTTCTCTCACTCTTTCTTCTTTTCTATCTCACCATTTTTTTTTCTCCCTTTCTTTTATGTTCTCCGTTCTCTCCTCCCCTTCCTTTTTTTTTTCTTTTTCCTTTGTTTTAAATTATTTTACTTATTTTACTTTACTACTTTTTTCCTTTCTATTATTATTATTATTATTATTATTATTATTATTATTATTATTATTATTATTATTATTATTATAAACTAACATGTAAAACATAAAAATTAATACAAATTATTTATGGTAAAGAGAAAAAAAAAAAAAAAAAAGTCATTGATTCAGAAGGCACAGGACAATATGTAAATTTACATGAAATTTACACTCCATTTATTTTATATTATGTTTCTCGTTTGCAATAACTTTTTTTTTTCAAATAATATATCTTTTTATATTTTTAATGAATAATTAATTACCACATTTGTTTCATAATAATTGACCCATTTCCAAAACAAAATTATCTCATTTCCAAAACAAAATTATCTTTATTAATTGATCATTTTAATTTTTAATGTACTGTTTTTTCATTGCACCTTTTATTTAATAATAGCTGCATCATTTTTAATATAATATTTTCTTCTTATCATAATAATAATGCACTAATATTTAACAAAGTTAATTTGATAAAAATAGTATCATTTTACTTTTTTATATTCATTTTGTTAATATATGTAAAAAGATCAAACCACTTACTTATTTAGAGACATAGATTTTTTTTTTATTAATACTTTTATTTATTATATTTTTATTCATATAACTATTGTACTAAGTACTGCTATTAATATAAGTATTTAATAAATAAAATTTATTTTATCGTTACTATCAACATAATTAATAATTTATATAATATATTTTATCATTACAAATAACATAATTAATAATTTATTTAATAACTGTACATAATCCAAAATGTAACAATTATAATGAGATGGAATAGTATTTTTTATGAGTGTAAATCTCATTGGTGTGTGCATGATTTTATAAAAAAAGAATAAAAAAAATTGTTTTTATAATTTTTTATACCATTCAATGAACCTAGCCTTAATGATTAAAATCATTATCATTATTAACACTATTCTCCATATTATAATTAAAGTGGAGTAAATACTATGGAATGAGAAATTTTCTAATTAAACCATACTATTAATGTACTATTAAAGGACTAGACATCTTAATTTTTGCCACTTCTCTTTATTCCTAGTTAAAGCTTTTCCAATATATTAATTTTGTTTAGAAGAATATGCCTTGCTACGCACTCTACGTGTGGCTTTAAAATTTGTTTCAAATTAAATACCAATTAAACTATTTTCGTTTTACATTAGCAAATTTCGTTGTATCGTGAATAGATAATAAAGAATATAAATAGCAAAATAAAAAGTAATTATTAAACACAATAAATTATTAAAAATGGTTTTTTAATTAAAAAAAAAAGTTTCTTCAAATGGCTTAAATACCACATTAAAAAAATATTATCACTTAATGCAGAAAATAAAACAAGCATGCAAAAAATAATCCGAGGTAAAATCCATAAAATCATATAGAATTGTATATTACTACATCAAAATAAAAAATAAAAAAAATTAAATCAAATAGTTACAAAATCTACTAAATAGTCCTAATTAAGCTATATATCTCGCAGCTCTATACCTGCAAAAATATATATACAATATCCACGTCTATGCCATCGAGACCTACAATTCTACGATCTACTATAAGGGATTGTTTACTATATGAATACGTTTTTTATTTTTATTTTTATTTTTACTTTTTAAATTTTGTTTATTTTATTTCGGTAACAGATTTTTGAATTATTGTCTTAAATATATTTGAATCAATGATTAGCGAAGATGTATTTTTAGAAATAATGAATTTCTTTTAATATATTTATAATTATTAAAAGTGTAGACAATTGTTTACTTGTAAAAAATATCTTAGTTTCTTATTAGCGACTAAAATTAATACAAATTTAAAAAAAGTAAAAATACAAAATATTTTCACTAAATAGACATGAATTAATTTTTTACCAATAAAATAAATATTTTACACTTTTTTAATTTTAACTCATTTTCTACTTATATAGTGACACACGATATTATTTTTATTGCTTTTATTTTTGGAGGAGGTGTAAAAAGATACATAATTATTAGAGATTAAAACTTTGATGTCAAATACAATATCATTTGATTTTTGTTTACATTTTTAAAATGTGTTTAAAGTTTATTTAAAAAAATGTGTGTAAATTGTATAAGATAAAAAATATATACTAGAGATAAAAATAAACTCAAACGATGTCACATATGATATTAATGTTCATATAACACAATTTGTACGAGTAGAAAAAATGTAAAAATTTGGATATGTAAATCTCCTATTTGAGTTGTTGATGTATATATATATATCGAATGTGAGTTAGAACTTCTCTATTGTATACAAAAATAAATATAAATCAATATATAAATAAAAAAAATTATGTACTTAATGCTTTTAAATTTTAGATAAATATATAATGTCAAAAAATTATTTATGTGACTGTTCTTAGTTCAAGATAACGATCTTCTTTAGAGTTTAAAACTCCCTCGAATTTTAATTAAATAAGTCTCATTAATATCATTAAAAAAAACAAATATAAATTATTTAGTATCCATAGTAAAATATTTTTTTACTTTGAAGTGGGATATATCCTCCCCTTAATTTTTATTTATTAAAGAAAACAATATTCTTTATGGACTAAAAATGGGAGTTGGAATTTTTTGGTAGAGTGGTAATGGTCATTCCTTAAATATCATATATTGTCGATGGATACCAAACCTTCCAATCCCATCGAAAAATTATTCCATCAAATGTACTTTTAGATGACACATATAGCTTAGTCTCTATTGGTTGACAGTTGTACTACGTTCTATCTATCATCTAGGATTATATGCTAAAATTTGATGGAAATATTTTAGTGTCCCAAGTTTCACAAGACCTATAATATTCTTCTTATCTCTTAGGCGTATAGTTGAAGGTTCCGCCAAAAATCAAAATTTCGACGGTTTAAAATATTCTGCCCACTATATGTTCAACAACTTGATAAAAAAGAAAGCTGAAGATAAGGCCTATCTCCATTTATGTAGTCTCAATACAAGAATTAATAATGAATAATTTTTCTGACATGGTTAATTTGGTGATAGGTCATGAGTGCGATGGAATAAGAAGAAAAATAAACCAATTAAATTAAATAGGGAGATAAAAGGTTTTTCAGGTCGACTTCTCTATTAGACCAAACATAATTATCATCACAAACATCTTGTATGATTGATTATAATATTGCGATAGTGAAATTAGTGTCTTATTAATAAATTTTACAAAGAGTAGATTTCAATTTAATTTTTATGATTTCAAGTTCGTAATATTTTTGAAGTATGGTTTATTTTAGATGATTTTATCATTTGCAAAAATATATTTAAGTGATTTGAGGAGTGTGAGAGTGGTTTATAAATTTACTTTAGTCTTAATTACCAAACGATGTGAGATTTTTTAATATAACTGGAATTACGTAGTTTCTATTGTGTGACATAGATCCGCGTGGATTTGTTTTCATATATGACGTCATTGTTCATTGTTTCGACTCTAAGTCTGCAGTAGCATGTCTCTAAAGTGTTGGCCACTTTGGGTCTGTTCTGAGCCATCGCAGTTTTATATTTTATGAAAAGACATCGCAATGTTTAAGGAATATATGAGTAGTTTATAAATTATCTTCAATATTGATTGTTAAACGATGTAGGATATTTTGGTGTAATCGGAATATAACCTATAAACAATATTTTTTTAAAAGAAATAAATTTGTATTTATTCATCAACTCTAGGCTACCGTACAAGGTATACAAGTGGTGTATTATGCACAACAATTTTTTATCACTAGATTAAGATGTTCAACCAAATTTAACAGTACACCCTCAACATAAAAAAATTTATCCCTCTCCCTTTTCTTCCCATTCACTAAGTCCATCGCATGTATCTTCGTCAGCCCCTAAGAAAATAGTACCTCCACCACCCACTCCTACCATTTTCTTATCCTATATCATAGAATCATTTTTTGCCTCCCTCTTCCCAGTTCATCAAATCTAACTCTCTAACATAATGAACAATTTTGATAGTTTGTTAATTATGAATTTAGGTTGCTCATGTCTATGTTTGAATTGCTTTGAAGTTTTCTATGTGATTTTTAGTTTTAAGTTCTCAACCACTACGCCAAAAATGACATTTTATAGCACGTCTTTTATAGCGCTTATTAAATATAAGCGCTGTTGTATGATATTTTAAAAATAACGGAGAATACAACAACGCTTTTTTGAGAAGCGCTGTAAAAGACTTGCGCTTTCACATAATTAAAGGACCTATTAGAGCGCTTTTTGGAAAAGCGCTGTAAAAGACTTTTAAAAAATATAATAAGGAGGTCTTTTACAGCGCTTTTGAACAAGCGCTTTAAAAGACTTCTAAAAAAGCGTTGTAATATGCTTTTAAGAAATAAAATAAAGCGGTATTTTACAACGCTCTTTAAAAAAACGCTGTAATAGACTTTAAAAACATAAAATAAAGAGGTTTTTTACTACGCTCTTTAAAAAAGCGCTGTAATAGGCTTTATAAAAAATAAAATAAGAATGTCTTTTACAGCGCTCTTTAAAAAAGCGTTGTAATAGGCTTTTAAAAAATAAAATAAGGAGACCTTTTACAGCGCTCTTTAAAAAAGCGTTGTAATAGGCTTTAAAAAAAATAAAATAAGGTAGTCTTTTACAGCGCTCTTTAAAAAAACACTGTAATAGGCTTTTAAAAAATAAAATAAGGTGGTCTTTTACAACGCTCTTTAAAAAAGCGCTGTAATAAGCTTTAAAAAATAAAATAAGGTGGTCTTTTACAGCGCTCTTCAAAAAAGCGCTGTAATTGGCTTTAAAAAAATAAAATAAGGTGGTCTTTTACAGCACTCTTTAAAAAAACGCTGTAAAAGACATCCTTATTTTATTTTTTAAAAGCCTATTACAGCGTTTTTTTAAAGAGCGCTGTAAAAGACCTCATTTTTTTTTTAAAGAACGCTGTAATAAGATTTTATATATAACATTAAACCCTTCAGTTTCCTCTTCATTACATAAACTTTACTAAGCTTCAGTGTCCTTCTCATTGGGAACCCTACTGTCCCTACGAACCATATTGTTAACCATCTCCATTGCAAACCATCTTCATATTTGTTATTATTCCTACGAACATTATTACGTACTCTTTTCATTGCGAACCCTACTCTGTCCTACGAACCGTTCGTATTTCTGCGCATTCTCGCTGTTCCTTCTTAAACGAAACCGTAACCCTACGAACCCTACGTATTTCTTCGCACTCTTCAGGTATTGTATTCATTTATTTCTTACATTAAAAAAACGCTGTAAAAGACATCCTTATTTTATTTTTTAAAAGCCTATTACAGCGTTTTTTTAAAGAGCGCTGTAAAAGACCTCATTTTTTTTTTAAAGAACGCTGTAATAAGATTTTATATATAACATTAAACCCTTCAGTTTCCTCTTCATTACATAAACTTTACTAAGCTTCAGTGTCCTTCTCATTGGGAACCCTACTGTCCCTACGAACCATATTGTTAACCATCTCCATTGCAAACCATCTTCATATTTGTTATTATTCCTACGAACATTATTACGTACTCTTTTCATTGCGAACCCTACTCTGTCCTACGAACCGTTCGTATTTCTGCGCATTCTCGCTGTTCCTTCTTAAACGAAACCGTAACCCTACGAACCCTACGTATTTCTTCGCACTCTTCAGGTATTGTATTCATTTATTTCTTACACACATATGTATATATAATGTGTTTGTTAATACTAATAATCACATTTATTTGATAGTGTTTTACAAGTTTTCTGAACTCAAATGGGTGTTACAGTGTCGAAACAAAAGTCAAATAAATCACATGGATTCCAATAAAGGTTTGAAATATATGCCTTTAAAATTTCATTAACAATCAATGCACAAATATTTATTGACTTATATGTTTTATTTTATAGTGTCCTTGTCAAACTAACAACATAGACTGTGGATCATATATATTGCGATTCATGAAGGAGATTGTTGATATAATATCAGAAAGAGATCTAACTAAAATAAAGGAATGCACTTATTACAGCGCTTTTTTTAAAAAGCGCCGTAAAACTAGTACAACAAGCAGCGCGTTTTTAGAAGGGATTTACAACGCTTTTTTATTTTAAAGAGCGCTGTTGTATCATTTTACAGCGCTGGATTCTACAACGTTTTTTTTTTTTGAAAAAGCATTGTAAATGGCTTAAAAAAAGCGCTGTAAAATACTATTTTTGGCGTAGTGAACGTTATTTTGTTCTTATTTATTTCCTTGTGATCGAAGTAAGTTCCAATGGAAATCCCCTCTCTTCTTCATCTTTATCTTGGTGATTGAGAGTGATGTCGTTCTGAATGGTGGAGAGAAGATCAAAGAAGAAAGAGAAGAACCGTGAAATGAGAACATATTTAGTATAAACACCATATGATATAAATGGAACCTTAAAATCAAATATAAATAAAACTTGTTCACAATGTACCACTTAATGTGGTTGTACACTCTAAACAGTCACAACTATAATATATATATATATATATATATATATATATATATATATAATACACATAAATTCGTCAAATAAATTATTTTTCTTGAAAAATTTAACTCCAAATTGGAACTTAGTAACATATCAATATTAGGGACGACAAATTTTGATGAAGGAAAAATACTAATATAACACTTAATATACTGTTTTTTTTTTTTATAAAAAAAATAACATATAAAAAAAATAACACATATTAGTTATTGTACATGATAAACGTTAGTTGAAAAGGATCAATATTATATAAAGAAACAGTAAAAAAAATTTATATTTATAATTTCTCTTGAGTAGAGTTTATTTTTATAAGTGTACATCAGTTCTAAATATCGATATCTTTACGTTAAATATTATAATTTGAATTCTAATATAAGACTTTATAATTATGTATATGAATTTTTAGTGTTATGGTAGTCTAATAATCTCTTTAAAGATAACTAAACTAACACACATGAAATATTAATATATCAACATAATTTTTGTTGGACAATGTGTTAATTAATATGAATTAGATATATCTAAATATGTCTTTTTATTCAAATATTTAAATATGTTAGTGAGACTATAGACATAAAAAATCCTACTAAATAATATGTCATATTTGAATATCGTATTGACAAAATTAGTTGTACTTGTCAATCTATCAAAGTATCAATAATTAACCGCGTTCCTGGACTAATTAAGTTGTTTACTTTAGAAGAATATAATAAAAAATAATGTTGCTTCTATTATATAAATTATATATTTTTTATCTAATTAAATAATTAATAAAATTTATATAAAAATAATGAAATAAATGGAAAAGCATATTAGAAAATTATACAAACAAATAACTAACTACAATTTTAATATATATATTTGTGTGTATATAAGTGTTACTTTTTTTTTACTAATATACAAATGTTATTTAAAAAGAAAAAAATAAAGTATAAAAATAATAATGTGAAGGAGACTCACAACCAAAAACATCAACACAAAAAACTCATTTAATATGGTAATTTGAAAGTTCATTTTTAAAATAACTTTAATATAAAATATTTTTAACGAGTAAATAAGAATTTTCGTCATTAAAATTGTAAGAGCTGATCAATTTATTCACTCAAATTTATGAAACATCAATATTTCAGTAGATTTATTTTTTCAAACATATTTTTTGGCTCATTATTTTTTTCAAACTTATCATCATAATTTTAATGATTCCATATTTGTTTTGACACAACAAGAGACTGATATAAAGTCAACATATATGTTGATAAGACTTAGTTCAATTAGAAAATATTAACATTATTACATTGTAAATCTTCATCTATTTGTGTTCAATTAAAAAATATTAACATTATTAGATTGTACATCTTCATCTATATTTAAATTTGGAACATCACAGTTGTGTACGTGGGTTTTAAGTTATTTTGTCACTTCTTCTAAAATAGAATAATAAATCCAACATGTATGTGTTTTAGTAATTTTTGTTGAAATTTGTTAAATATATTTTGATTGAGGGACTACAATAATTGACGATCTTTAATTTGATGAATTATTTTTTTAGAATAAAAATATGATTTCACAAATTTAAGATAGAGAAGACATTAAAATTCAATAAATATTTATAAAGGGATGAACTAATTTGCTATTTCATAAATTTAAGGGACTAGATTGTTTGCCTTTTACAATTTCGAGGCCAAAATATTATTTTACATCTTTTAGTTGTAATAAATATTAGGGACAACAATTGGTTGAGATTGGATACTCAATAAATATTAGTTCAATTGTGCATATATTTTTTAATACTCAACAAACATGAATTCAATCGTCATCCCTAATAATTATGAAATAATATAATACTAATTTGAGAAATAAAATACATTTAAAATTTATAATTTTTAAATTTGAAAAATATATATAACCTTCAATTTCTTTTAAATAAATAAAGCCATAGATAATTTCAAAGGTCCCGAATTATATTAAAGACGAAAATATATAATTAGTTTGATGGTTGAGGTGAGAAAATTAGTGTCTCTTTGATTTGTTTCATAATGAATTTAACAAAATTACTATGAAATACTCTAATTTTCTAAACTAGCTATAATATATATATATATATAATTTATGCAAAATCACGAATTTGATCAATTTCACCGTGAAACCAGACATTCAGTTAAATAATGAACAGTGAAGTTAAAAGAATTATCAAAATTTCGATTACACTTGAACATAATATTAATAATCCTATAATACTTTTATTGACCGCTAAAATAATATTGCACGGTTCGCATATTAATTTTACACTGAAGATTAACTAAAAATGATTGATTTAAAAATGTTATTATATTTGAATAATTAGTCGAGACAATAACTGCAGCATAAAAAAAAATGATGGAATTTGTATAAAATAGTTTTCCGGTAGGATACAAAGTGATAATATTTAAAAGAAAAAAGAAGAGACGAATGAGGTTAAAGAAGTGATGAAGCAGTGAAGATGGATTAAATACGCGAGGATCCGAAAGTGACTCACAAAACCTCCGTCATCGTTGCTTTCTATTTCTTAACTCTCTCCTTCTGCAGAATCTCCGCATTCCCAATTTTCCCTTCACATCTATCTCTCTATCTATCTAACCCACTTTCCCTTTTTCCCTTCATTTTTATTTTATTCGATTCCATTCCCACAATAATAATATTAATTAATATCCTCACATTTTATTTCTTTATATAAATCCCATCGCATCTTCTACTTACTATTTCTCTTCTTCTTCTTCTTCTTCTTCTTCTTCTTCTTCTTCCTTCCCCTGTAACCCCCAAAACAACATTCAATGGGTTCTCTTCCTTCCGAACTTACTTTAGATTTAAGACCAACTTTTCTTCCCAAAACCATCTCCGATTTCCTCTTAGACCTTTCCTCCATTCAACCTACCTCCGATAAACTCTCTAAACTCCACGATTTTCTCTCCCGATTAGAAGACGAACTCAAAAAGATCGACGCTTTCAAACGCGAACTCCCTCTATGCATGTTCCTCTTAAACGACGGTTCGTTTCATTCTATTCTCGCTTTTTAATTCTTTCTTTTTTGTTTTATTACCATTATTCCCTTTTTTATTTAGTTTAATTGGGGCTAATGCTTTTACTCTTTTTTTCTTTTCTATGTGTCTATTTATGGCAGCAATTTTAGTTTTGAAGGAGGAATTGGAAAAATGCAGAGTTCAGAATTCTTTACCAGTTTTGGAAGAGTTTATTCCTTTGAAGAAAGAGATTGATCAGAGTGAGGAAAATAATAATGACGACGATGATAACAACAACAATGAATGCAGAGATAAGATGAATTGGATGAGTTCTGTTCAGTTATGGAACAACAACAACACAACTACTAATAATAATGCATCTGATCAAAAACATAATCATAATAAATTAGAAACCAAGGTACAATTTACAATACAATACACCTACTACTAAAAAGGAATACTATTTGTTTAGATTAATTAACTCCAAAATGTTTTAAAAGAAAAAAAAAAAAGTCCATTTTTATATTGAAGTTTGTGTTTGTGTGGTGATTACAGAAAATGGAAGAGGAAGAGCAATCTGTGACTGTAGCCGAGGAGCCTATTTTTCAACCTTGTAGTAGTAATAGGAATGGAGGAAGTGCTTTTATGCCTTTCTCAACATACTCTTCTGTCCCTGTGACAACAGTGACATTAGCAGCACCTAAACAAGAGAAGGAAGACACTGTTATAAATAGATTATCACTTTTGACCCCTGGTATGAAAAGTTTGAGGGAAGGGTTTGGTTCGAGGGGATCGAGAGGCAGCTCTAGCAGGGCAGTTTCCTCCTCTCCTCCGACTGTGCATCCGAGTTTGCGAGCCGGGCCGCTTCAGCCGCAGCAGACTTCTAGGAAACAGAGGAGATGTTGGTCGCCTGAATTGCACCGGCGATTTGTCAGTGCGTTGCAGAAGCTTGGTGGTTCTCAAGGTTAGAGTTTGAAGCTATCAGTAACTAGTAATTTCACTTTCTTAAATTAGAAATGTACATTTATTTTACTTCTTCTGCTGTGTGGCTTCATAACACCCAATTTTGACCAATTTGGAAATTATCGATTAGTGAATGAATGGATGTGTTAGAAGTTCATGCTACTCTTAAAAGTTTAGGGATTTGATGCCTGGAAGTGTTGATTGAAATTAGTAGTTTGTTCTGTTTAGTTTACTTGTAAAGTTGTGGATTACTTAATGTTAGATCAAGAAGAAGATTCTGTTATATATAGTGTCTCTAAAAACCACGTTGAAAAAGCTTAGGGATGCAAGAAAATCAGACTTGACATAGATCCGAACATGCTAATAGACTAGTCAATACGAAGGCTTATCAAGTTCAAATGATTTGTCTATTCAGTTATGCATACATAGATTTGGTATTCTGTAATAATAATACATCTTGTTTGGTTCATTTGTCTAATTAACTTGTTTTAAACTGCAGCAGCAACGCCAAAGCAAATTAGAGAACTCATGCAAGTTGATGGCCTAACCAACGATGAAGTGAAGAGCCATTTGCAAGTGAGTTTTCGGTATTCTTTTATTCTCTTAACTTCATGCTTGGTTATGTGGTGTCTGGAGGAAGACACTGGTGTCGTGTAATAGAAATGATTGAATATAACATGCGTCTATGTCATGTCGGTGTTAGATACTGATATGTGTCGGACACGAGACATGTCTTCAATCCAAACGTCGCTGCTACATAGATTGAGATTTGCATCTTTTATCGAGTTTGAATTGGAGGTTTGATATATAGCTCTTTATTATTATTGCAGAAATACCGGCTTCATACACGGAGAGGTCCGGCCTCAAGTAGTAATCAGTCTGTTGTAGTTCTTGGAGGTTTGTGGATGTCTCAAGAACAATACAACGAATCTTCGAAAGGTAGCAGTTCTGCATCCGGTTCTCCACAAAGTCCCCTTCATTTAGCTACAGGATCCCGGGGAGGAACATCCCCAACTGAGGATGATAGCTTGGAAGATGATGAAGATGCAAAATCTGAGAATTATAGCTGGAAAAGTCATATTCAAAGACCTGGAAAAGTTGGTGTATAGGATGTACACTCTACCATGAATTTTGCAGATAAAAGTATACATGGGAGGAGTAATTTACTACTACATTGAGAATAATAATAATAAAAATAAGAATATAATAATAATACATGATACATAGAAGAGGGTAAAACGAAGAGAGGCTATTGAATTTTTTGAAGGTTTATCTTGCCTTTTATACTTGAGTTTTGATTTGAGACTCTGAATTAAAATCTTAATTAATCCTCCATTCCACGATAAGAACACAGATAGTTTTTCCTTATAATTCTTTCATTTCTTTTTGTTACAACCCAGAAGAAATATTATCAGTCCAGTGTTTAGACATGTTTCTGCATGTTTTGGTGGATATTGGACCTATTTGCTGGATTATTTATTTCCTTATGTTATTATTTACACAAAATAAACCACTTCATAAACTTCAGAGATGTCTTATCATGATTAATCACTCTTTTTTTTGCTTACCTTTGTGTTTCTCTTCAAACTATGCGGTGTTTTTTTTGGCAAAAACACTGAACATGAAACATCTCTGTTATTTCATTTTGTGCTCTGGTTCTCATTGCAGAGAATCCATTTTGCAAGCTCTCACTTGTGAAACCAGCAGGGGATCTTTGAGGATGATAATTTGTGATTTATTAATGGGAATATTAAAATAAAACTATGAGATTTCAATACCAAGTAACTGTTTAAGGAAAAATTATTTTCAGTAAGTTATCTCACTAACTACTTTAAATTAAAGATGATAATTTATGCTAAGAATTGGAGGATCGACACAGTTAAAGATATATTTTCTCTATTGAGATTCAAATTTTGGTTTAGCACAAAGTCTAAATCCTTCTACTAACTCAATTGTGTGGGTTATGTTACTATCAATATATTATTGTGCCCACTAAAAAGAATTTACAGAAATTAAGTTCACAAAAAAAAGGTGTTATCATTAAATTGACCATTCCTAATATATAATAATTGTACATTGCATCCACTCCTATTTGAATTAGTCAAAGGTTTGAATTTTTAACATAATTTTGTCCTTCAACGTAACCCTAAGTGGTAAAAATAAAAGTCCAGTTATTAACCCGGAATATAGGTTCAAGCATGACAAAAAAGTCACTTTCCCAAAACAAAATTATAGTGGAGAATCTTGCAAACAAAATAATGAAGGAGCCCACAGTGATATTATTCATTTATTTATAATTATGAGATATACATTCATTATTGTCTGTTTGGTGAAATGTGCTAGTGAAAATGATGGAATCTCTCTTGTTATCTTTAATTCTATTCAGCTTCCAAAATTAGCAGGTTCAGCTTATCCCAACCAACTACCATAATTTAAATATTTGGTCTTATTTAAAAAATCTTGACAATATATTATGTAAATATATAATGTTGATAAACATGCATAATAGAAAAATCACATGGCAGGTATTTTTATATTTATTAAAAATAAAAACCCTACATTTATGTAAGCATCTACCGTGTCATGTCCCACCTAGAAACTATGCTTAAAAAAGATTCTTTCAAAGACCAGCCAACTGGTAGTTTCCCATCATAGCATGAATTTGTGTGGAACAAGAAAATGCCACCAATTATTCTACGCGTCAAGATGCGTTTGGTTAAAAGGCCAACCACCACCCACCAATACTTCAAAAAATAAAATCATTGTTACTATTATTTTCGCCTTGCTAATTTCATTTGTATTTGGTTTGATTTCCAAAATTCTAAGTAATTTTTTTGTTGCTCTATATAATTTGTTGAGAATCTTGTGAGTATGTCATGTTTGTTGAGAATTATGCTGCTCTATATGATTTCGTTTTCTTTAATTGATTGATGAGACAATAAATTCTCTTTTTCTTAAATAAAAAAATGTTATCGAACTTTAGACACACATTATAACATTATATGTAAATAAAAATAATAGAGACTTTAAATAGGACTCTAACATATCAAATATCTTTTTTATATTTTATTATATAAATTGTATTTAACGTCATAAATTCTTTTTATTTAAATGTAATTGCAGTTTTAGTCTCTCTAATATTATTTATTCACATAATTGATTATTCTATCTTAAAAATCGACAGTTTTGATATTTCTTTTAGATTTTTAAACTAAAAATAATAATAATTTGAAATATTTTAAATGACGTAACATCCAATTATATGATATAGAATCATCTAGGTATATTAATTATTCATATGTCATTAATTAAATTAAAAATATAAAAAAAAAATTGAAGTTGAAAACTAAATATTTACTGCGTTTTATTTCAATTTCAAACGTGTTAATTATTTTATATCATCGTATCATATTTTACGTTATTTAAAGCAATTCACATCA
Source organism: Cicer arietinum (assembly GCF_000331145.2). Taxonomy (NCBI): domain Eukaryota; kingdom Viridiplantae; phylum Streptophyta; class Magnoliopsida; order Fabales; family Fabaceae; genus Cicer; species Cicer arietinum. The sequence goes on from NC_021165.2 coordinate 16,733,443, forward strand.
TTATTTGTTAGATGAAGGATAAAAATTGTTGACTTTTAAAATAAGATGACCGATTTCGTAAATCAATAAAAATAAATAAACGTTAAAATAAAGAGACTAAAATTACAATTAAACATTTCATTTAAATTAAAGATTATGATATTTTCTTTAATAACCAAATATCCTTCTACTCCCCTTATATCCTCCTTTTGTTTTCTTTTATTGGTTACACCAAATAGAAATGACTTATAACTTGTGTTGAAAGTTCTATAAGATATATATCATATGAAAATATATTTATTTATTTCTGAGAGACAATCTCTCCCTTTATAAATTAGTTTTTCAAATGGAGTTACACCTTTGTAGTAAAAGATAATATATATTCAATTAATGTGTAGAATATTAAAGGGATTTTGACTTTTGAGCAAATGAAAAGTACGTGATGGTAATCCAAAAGGTGATGAAATTTGAAATATATCTTGGCAAAGATTTTGAGAGTGATACAAAATCATTTTTATGGACTATTAAAATATATAGTCGATCAAAATATCAATCAAGTTATGCTTTTACTGTCAGATTGTTGACTTGGATCCCATGAGACAAACATGAAATTATATATATCTGAATAAGGCGATAAGATTTGTTTTTAATTTAACATTTATTTTATCATTGTTTTTCTTTTTTGAAGTTATATCAATTATTAATAGTAGAGGTAAATAAAATTCAGTTATTTTTCAAATTGAATCTAATTGGTTTTTAATTTAAAAAAATTGAGTTGAACCAATTTTTAGTTTAAAAATTAAACCGAACTGATTTATAAATCAATAAATTGATTCATTATTCTCAACCGAATCGAATTAATTTTAACTTAGTTTTTTGTTTTTGTTTTTATATGTCAACATAATTACTTCTAAAAAACTAAATTTGATTTTAGTTTTTTTGAATTAAAAATCTGTTCAGTTTTTTTGAATTGAAAATCAGTTCGATTTTAGTTTTTAAAAATCAGTTCGATTAATAAATTATTTTTTAAAAAAATAGTTTAATTTTCAATTTTTATAAATCACTTCAATTCAGTTATACAATTTGATTTAACTTTTTATTTTTTTTAATACCCCTATTAATTGAATGTTGGATGAACCGGACCTGAAATAGCTCGAGACCCTTGCTAATATTGGAAGATCCATTTAGAGAAAGAAAGAGGATCCAACTTGCATTTTTTTGGGCTTAAAACGAGCCACATAACATCAAGGGCCTGCAAGTCAGCAACTTGTATTGGGCTTTGGACTTGTAATGCTTTAATCTCTTTTGGGGTTACAGTTTTCTAATTTTTTGTTTTTATTGTTGTCATTTTAGTTTTTTAGATTAATCGTAGGTAAAATAAATATTTCGTCCTGCAATTTAATTTTAGATAACAATTTAGTCATTTTTTTACTTAATTTTAAACAACAATTTGATACTTTATATTTTAAAATGTCAATAATGTTATCTTTTTTTTATAAAAATTCATCACTATATTCAAACAAAATCAAGAAAATTAATTATCATTTTCAACAAAATTTAGATTTTCATCAAATTTATAATTTAAATCTTTAAATAAACTCAAATTTTCATCTCAATAACAACAACATCAAATCCATCAAATAAAGTGTATGTTTAAATAAATAATTTAGGAGTTTGATTTAGAGAATGATAGAAAGAAAAATATATTTTATTGGTGATTTGAGGATCAAATCTTAAAGTGCATGTTCTTTATTTGATGTTGTTATTGTAATTGGAGACAATAAGATAAATTTATTTGAATATTTGAGTTATGAATTTGATGAATATATGCATTTTCTTGAAATTGATAATAAAGTTTTTAGGTTTTGTTTAAAGATAATGATGAATTTTTTGAATTTAAGTAAGAAAAAATATAGTATTGTTGCCATTTTAAAATAGTCAAATTATTATTTAAAATTAAATAAATAAAAAAATAAAAAATAAAAAAAAATTAAATTGTTATTGAAATTAAATTATAGGACCGCACAAGATATTTTATCTTACTTGTAATGAAAACTCAAATTTGTAAATTTCTCTATTCAAAGTTTCACATATATTGTCAAATTTGTAAATTTCTCTATTCAGAGTTTCACATATATTGATAAAAATAAAGATAGTTAATTGAAATTATAGTTAGTTAAGGTAATTAATTAGTTATTAATTCAAGAAATTAGTTAGAAGGTCACTTACCACTACAAATAAGAGTATTATTTTTTTATCTTTTATCAAATATAATTTTACTAGAAAATTTCCTCAATTTCAATCTTCTAAAGCTCTTTCGATCATTTTTTTCTATAAATTCTCGTATTTTTAATAATCACAAAACACCAAGATGGAGTTAGAAAAACACAAATTTAATAACTATTGTGATAAATACGTTCATTTAAAAAAAACTGCAGGATAATTGAGGAAATGATGATAGTGTTGACTATATCTTGATGAGGATGAGGAATGAGCATGGTTTGAGGGATTTTAGAAAATGGAAGGGGATATATATATATATATTATCGGGTGCAGTTTGAGAGATTTATATATTTATTTATAACCTTAAAAGATTTAGTCAAAAGGCGAGAAGTGACGGTTTTAGTGTAAGAGAAAGACGCAAAATGTGGATTCAACAATATTGAGACAAAAATAGTTATTAAGTTTCTGATGAGGGAGGAAACACATACATTTCACCGTTTCTCACAAGCAGAGAGAGAGAGAAAATTAAACAAAATGGCACAAGCACAACCCGAAGATAAGATCCATGAAAATCAAGAAAAAGAACCTCAACAAGAAACAAGTAATTCCAGTTTCAAATTCAATGTTCAAGCGCCTGAATTTGTTCCAAGGTCGCAGCATGCACACGTGCCAATTTCTGGTTATTTTTATCCATGCTTCCAGATTCTTGGTGGCTCTGGTGAATCTGATTGGTTCTACGTTGGGGATCAAGACCCTACATGTTTGATCCCCAATGCCAATGTTCCTCTCCCCAATTGCTCCAATAAGAATCTCCTCAACCCTGATCTCCAACAAAAGATCGTCAAACAGGTGCTTCTACTTTATTCATCATATATTTTGTATTCATTTTTGTTTTAAATTCTTATTTAATTGACTGTGTAATAGGTGGAGTATCAATTCAGTGACCTTAGCTTGATAGCAAATGAATCTTTCCAGAAACAGATGAATAAGGATCCTGAAGGTTATGGTAAGGATTTTCCAATGTTGTTTATTTAATCTTTTACTTCATTAGCTTCTAACATTTAATCAACTTTTGCTTTTCCTCATAGTTCCAATTACTGTGATTGCTTCTACCAAAAAGATCAAGGCACTTGTTACTAACATCCACCTTCTTACACAAGCTATTCGCCATTCTTCTAAACTTGTGAGTATTTTTTATACAATAGAACAAAGGCATTACTTTAGTCTTGTTCAATATTTTGTTCTCTGACACTGCAATGATTTTAAGGTTTTGAGTGTTGATGCTAAGAAGGTTAAACGCAAACATCCTTTCACTGAAAAGGAGAAAGACGAATTACAGGTAAACCAACAATACAAGATGATTTGTTTTTTAGTTTATGATTATTGCTAAATTTCTTTTGATTGTAGCTTGATGCAAATTACTTTATTTTTTATTTTTTATTGCAGTCTCGTACTGTTGTGGCAGAGAATTTACCTGATGATCATTCTCATCAAAATCTTCAGAAAATATTTACTGTAGTTGGGAGGTGGATTTCCTCTTTTCACCCTTTATTTAATTATATGGATTTTACATTCTTGCATTTTATTACATTTTGAAAACATTGTATGTTTTGTTGCCTTGTTAAATAGCGGCGCTATAGTATAATGGAATTCAAATAGATTGTCATTGTTCTATTGTTCTGTGCTACGCTATTTTGCACAAAATGTTGTTAAATAGTGGTGCTATAGCATTATAGCGCTCTTCCATAGCAGAAATTAAACAAACTATTATTTTTTACGATCTGCGATTAATATCATTGATGTATTGATGGATAATTTTTTAACAGTGTGAAAACGATACGAATATGTCATCCCCAAGAACCAAATTCTTCACGCCCAAAAGGCGATTTCCTCATCTGTAACAAGGTACAAAAACAATGGCATATACCATATTTCTGTGTTGTCTTGGTATTTAAGGTAAATGATATATGCAAGGATTTCTCACCGTTTGTTACTTGCCACTATTAAGCTACATGCACTTGTGGAATATGAGTCATCGGATGTAGCTGACAAAGCTGTGAGTTAACTCTTCAAGAACATATTTAAGATGCAATTGATTAATACAACAATAATAGGAAAATGTTTCCTACTTTTTTTAGGTTGAGAAGTTAAATGATGAAAGGAATTGGAGGAAAGGGATGCGAGTAAGATTGCTGCTTAGATGCTCGGTATGTACTAGTTATCAATATTCAATGCTATTGTACCTCTATAGTAAGTACCTCTTTAATTCTATATGATCTTCTCATGAATTGTTTTTAATCTAAAATGTGCAGCCAAAATCTGTTTTGAAGAATAGAAAATCAGAATTTGATGGCTATCTAGATGAAGATGAGAATTTACATTCTGAAACTGCCGAAGATTCTTCTCATCCAAACAACACTGAATTATGTGTTGACAATAATGTAAGTGTCATTGCATTTATACAAAACATTGGCTTTTTTTTATGCACACATGTCATATTATGATAGATATCATTAAATATGTAAGTATGCTAAATTTGAGACTTGGTGTCAACTGATCCCGACCCTATATATATTGACGACATCGAGGACTTTTTCTTTATCAAATTCAATATATACTACATATGACAAGTTCTGAAATGAGGCTATTATGTTGTATTTGATAAACTGGAAGGGTGATGAAACTTCAGTAGGATCAAAGAAAGGGTGGGCTAGAGGGCGTGGAAAGGGAAGAGGACGCCCTCAAAACCACACTGGACGAGGCTTGCTTGCGCCGCCATCTCCATCAAGCAGCCTCGTCCTGAGTGAAGTATCAACTAAACCCAACGCCAAGGGCCCTAGAATGCCGGATGGTACAAGAGGTTTCGCCATGGGACGAGGCAAGCCAATTAGTTCTCCCACTTCACCTCAGGAGTAATGGGTATTGTACTTGCCAAAATTTTCCCCTATAGTGAAATTTAGGAGTTTTTGTTTTGTTTTTCTTAACAAAGCTGCAAACTTTTTTTTAGATGTTACCAATTTAGTAATAATTCAAGGTGTATAGTGTTGTATGTTAGATGACAACGACTACAATTATCCTATAGCATGTTGCCTTAGCATGCAACTTAATTAGAGTGATGTCATTTTTTATGTCAGAAATTAGTACTTATTATTCTCGTACACTAAAATGTTATGAGTTTGAATAAGAGATTTAGAAGTTTAAAATTCTCCCTTTGTGAAACTGTCCCCTTTGGGGAAAATGGTCATCTTCATATCTTAAGTTTTAAGGTGATTTGTAGTATTAAAGGATATTTGAACTTCATCTAATATCACACTATTAATGATTATATTTCTAAAATTATAGTATTAGAGGAACTTGAGGGAATAAGAAATATCGAGAATCCATTTCCTTCTATATTTATTAATAAATTGATTTACCAGCAAAACTTAATCATTATGAACATTGAACACATGTTAATGGTTAGTTTGTTAGTGAAAATAACAAAATTTTAATAGCAGAGATCAAATTCCTAACTTCTTTTTCAATACTTCCTCAGTATTCTAACTCAAAATACTATTTTAATTCAAAATACCGAGTTAAACTTTTGAGGATACGACACATAATATGAAAACAACATTCAACACAATATTTGAAGTAAACATATAATATGCACCAATCGAGGCGTGTCAATTATGGAAGGATTCATATAGAATTTACAAGTTTATATGATTGGAATCTAACATGTGGTGTTATTAGAGTGCTACCAATCATTCACAATAGAGAATCAAGATAATTTGTCTAATTACTTTAGTTCAAAAATAATTTGAAAACATGTCGGAAGCATTCTCATAAGGATTTAGTATAAGCAATAAGGAAATTGGATTACATTTTTTTTATTACGGAATATCTAATTTAATGTTTGCATTATAAAATAATAGTTTGCATGCATTGTCATATTTATCAGGAAAACAAAAAATAGCTTAAAAAATTCAATGTAAAATTAAATTTGTATTTCGTGAAACAAGATATTTTCTTTAAAAATTAAACTAATCAATTATAATAGAGTATTTGATTAATATTTTTCTAAAAGCTAAAATTATATATGAAAGTGAAGGAAGAGAAAAAATAACAAAAGAAAAAGAGAGAAAACAATAAAAACAACAATAAAGCTAAATTAAAGAGTGTTATGAGAACCACCCTTGAACAAATATAAACATCCGTGCATCCTTTTATACATAATTTAAAAAAATGATATTCAATAATTTAAATATTTAAAAAATATAAGATATTTTAAAATTAATATTCAATAATTTAAATATTTTTAAAAAAATATGAGATATTTTGTGTTTGTCTGTCGTAGTGATTTTTTTTAAAAAATTAATTATAAAAAATTATATTTTTGAAAATATACTAAAAATGCCTTTTCATTTGAATCAAAGTCAGTTTTTAAATTATTTTTATTTTTACATTTTTTAAAATGTTGTAACAAAGTAATGATGACATACAAAAGTGATTAATTTTTTTATTAAAAAAGTGATTAATTTTTTTATTAAAAAAGTGATTTTTTAATGAAAAAAATTGTAATAGTTGACACTAAACCTATAAATCAAATAGTTAAAAGAATATATATAAATTAATATCAATGTCCATTGAATCACATATTTTTCTCATGTTGGTATATGCATTTTACATTTTTATATAAATATAACTAAGTTAATGTTGATTTCCTTGTTAATTAATTTAAAAAACTCAAAGTTAAATAAAATATTTATAATGATTTATGAAATTATAAAACTTTATATATATATATATATATATATATATATATATATATATATATATATTAGTGAATACAAATAAAATAATTAATGATTGATTGGCTTTTGTTATTATAAATGTACATAACAACAAGTTTTAGCTTATATTTATTTGACCAAATGACTTTATGATATTCGGAAGAAAAAAAAAAGATTTAAATTCAATATATAGGTAAGAAATATTTTCTAATAATAATTATATTAATCTCTATTTATTCATGTACAAGTTCATGCACTATTACGAAACATCACTCATAAATAATCGCTTGTATAAAAAAAAACATAGGAAAGTAGGGTTTAGTAAAAGTAATAATGAATATAGGATTTAATGGTAATATTGTAAAAATTTAATTTGTATACATTACATCATTTAAAAAATAATAAATTATATAAAAAAGTTTCTATGAAAAATGAAATTTAGATTTGGTGAAATAAGATATTTTCCATAAAAATGAAATTGATAAATTATTTCTTAAAAATAAGGATTGAATATTTTGTTTAGGCAAAAATAAGGATTGAATATATAATCTTAAAATTTAATTTAGTTTATATGCACCGTAAATATTGGGACTGACCATCCACTAACGCAAGGGTTTTAGGACTAAAAATATAATGTATTTATTTTACAAAGGAAAAAGGCTTACAAGTAATATGGTTAATTATTTTACAAATTGTATATTTTAGTTTTTTGTTTGCTCCGTTGATAAAATGTAAAGTTTTGAGTTTGTTGTCTTTAATTTACTCAGTTATAGGTTATGCCACTGTATTTTATTTTATTTTTATAATTTTTGGGTTATAAATCAAAACGATTTCAACAAACAATTACAAAATGATTTTATTGTATTTAAAAAAAAATAGGAGATGGAGTCAGTACGTATTAAATAGTTTTTGGGTGTAAAATTAGGTATTTCTTTCTTTAATTGGATTGTTTAATTCTTCGAGCTAAGTAGAACCATACCTAATTACCAAAATTAAGTTCAAGAGTTTTAATGTTTCTACATTTTTAAAAGTGGATTCAAATTTAAAACCTCCTATTAAGTTGGAAAAGAGTCAAACCATTTCATTCATCTGTTTTAATAACTCTTGTTTTAATATTAATATATATATATATATATATATACCTATTTTAGCTGAATCACGAAAATAGTTATTCCATTTTATTTGTTCACATTTTTGGTCCTCCAAACATAATCTTAATCCAAAATTTGATGAAATATCATTTTTTTAGAATGAGAAATGAAATGGAATTAGGAATTAGAATAGAAATGTGTCTTTTTTTATTTTATTTTTTGTAATTAAATGATCACAATACATGCATAATCAATTTATTTATACAAGAATATTATTGTAAATATATATCCTAAAATATAGTTTTATTCCCTCATTTTATCAAATCTACAATTTTAGTTTTCTATTTATAAAATTGTTAATATTTGGTCTCTTTTTTCTATCTGAATTTTAATTTGATAATGTGACAACAACTTTAGAGATGTGTACACGACGATGTTGGAAATTATGATCATATGTAATTTACATTTATTCTTAAACTAAATAATACCATTTAATATTTTTTAAAATAAATAATATTTTTAAAGATTTCTTTATTGACATTAAAATTTTCTGAAAATTAAAACAAAATCATATATTTTTTAAAATTAATTTTTTTTGTTTTAAAAATTTCAAAAATAAAATAAAAAATCACATAAATTTCCTATTAAAAAAATGTACTTTAAGAAAGAAAAGTAGTGGATTTTTTGCGGCTTCTAATTTTTTTTTTCAAAATTTTAAAAAAATTGATTCTTTTTTAATTTAATTATAGTTTTAGTCCCTTTATTATCACTAGTTCACGGAATTGATCGCTCTATTTTAAAAGTCAAAAGTATTAGTCCTCTCTCAAATTTTTGAACTAAAAAATGACGATATATTTTAAATGACGTGACATATAATTATATGATATAGAATCATTTAGATGCATTAATTATTCATATGTCATTGATTAAATTAAAAATATAAAAAAATTCTGAAGTAAAAAGTTAAACTTTTATGATATTTTATTTTAATTTCATGGGTGTTAATCACTCTACATCATTGTATCATATGTCACATTATTTTAATCATCTCACGTCATTCATTATCTTTTAGTTAAAAATTCAGATCAATTTATTGACTTTTAAAATAGAAAAACTAATTTTATAAATTAATAAAAATAAAATTATTAAAATTATTAAAATTGCAATTATATCAATTATTTATTTACTGACTATTTGAAAAAGTAACTTCTTTTTTATACAATAAAAAAGTAACTTTTTTTTACACTTACACTGCATCAAAATGTAGTTTATCTTAAAATATAAAAGATAAATTTTAATGTAATTTAAATATTATTATTTCTAATGCTAAGTTTTGTAATATTTAATATTATGTTAACGATTTTTTAGACATTAATTTTATTTAAGGTTATGGATTTTTTTCTAACAACTAACATATACAAAATACAGAAACATTAGTAAAATATAAGTTCAAAAGAAAATTTACTAATAAAAAGTATTTTACCGGTGAACATTAAATACAAACAAAGAAATGTTTGGTCCATCAAAGTAGATAGCATAATTAAACTCACACTTTATATAAATAAAACAATAAATAAAACACTGGAGGTTTTCTAATTCTGCTTTAGGGCTACACAAAAAACAAATATAAGACTTTATCAAAAACTTGTTTTCTCGGAACCTCTATGAATTGAGTTGTGTTCTCAGTAGGCTATCTTCAACCACTCTAGAGAAAGGGCTGATGAGGGTTAAATTTTAAATTTAGGTAGGGTTGATGAGAGTAATAAATAAATAAATAAATAAATAAATAGATATACACCAAAAAAGAAAATAATAAATTACATAGAAAATTATATTAAAATATACATTTATATTTTGTTAAGTAGGATATTATCTTTGAATAGAAATTTAATGAATTATTTATAAAAAATAAATATTAAAATCATAATTTTAAAAATGATCTAATTTGTAAACAGTATAAATATTAAAGTGGACATTGAGACTAAATATTTTAAAAGACATATATAAAAGGATTTATGATCAGTTGCAGGGTAATTTTTTTTATTATCATAAAATATATACACTAACACAACAAGAAATTTGACTTACTGTGACAGACAGATAAATGTCTACCATGGCGAAAAACATATACCAACTGCATTTTTATATATAATCAATAATCAACAAATATTAACGGTTTTTACCGTTACAATGACCTATAGTGACGAACGTTTATTCATTGACAAAACTAAGAATTTTACCTACAACTTTTATACTTTGGGCATAAAAATTTGGATAACTTTGTAAATTATACACCTATTGTTTTGTCTCCGTTACTATACAATTTAGTGAGATTTGAATTCATTAGATATAGATTTTGACAATAATTTTTCTTTTGGACAAATATTTGTTATTTAATAATTTTATTGTGCAAAATTAATTAAATTATAATATAAATACACAATAATATATATATATATATATATAATAAAAGTTCAATATCATATATTCAAAATTAACGTAAAATCTTACAAACATGTATGAAATTGAAAATAGATAAACTATTTCTAAATGAGAGTACTTTAGAATATTTAATAATCATAAAAAAGATTGTCTTACTAACGCATCAAAGTCTTATATATCAATCTCAAAAAATTAAAGAAAATCACATCCACCTAATTGCCGAAACTTCATCCTCATCAACAAAATAGCTTTTAATCTTCACCTACAAGCAATAAAAAGTAAAAAAATAATACTATTCGAATGTAAAAAATAAAGAAAATATAATTTTATAAAAATTAATTAAAATCAACTAAATACCATTTTTATTATCTTCGTTGTTGTCTGAACTAAGAGAATTCAAATGATTAGGAGCACTAAAAGTATCGAGAATCTATCACGAAAATAGAAGATATTAAATATAAATAAGATAAATACTAAACCTACAAATCAACTTGTATGTTACATATGAAGATCGATAAAAAATTATATACTTGTTGCACAACTTGGATTATGTAATTAATATATTCTCCAAAAAATCGATTTTGAATCAAGGTCATAACATTTGCCAACAAATTTTTCATATGTTTAACTCTATCACGTAACTCTCCATTTTCAGACACATAAACTTCTGATTTTTTAGATTTAAGAAACTTGCCCATACATCGCACATGTCCCTTCTTAAACGGTCCTTGTACTCGAGAAAATATATCATTCTTCTAAGACACAGAACATTGTGTGTTTTAGAGTGATTGAGACGTTCCAACCTCATTACTATATTTGTTCAATTCTTTCTGAAATGTAAATGAATCCATAACAAGTATATTTAGAAATCAATATCCTAGATTAGCAAAACAACAACATCGAGTCCTTCCAATATTATAACAACTAGCAAATTACAAAATTCAGCACTTAAGTAGCAAATTATAAAACAACAACATCGAGTCCTTCAAATATTATAACAACTAGTAGATGACAAAATTCAACACTTGAGTAACAGATTATAAAACAGCAACATCGAGTCCTTCTAATATTATAACAACTAGCAGACGACAAAATTCAATACTTGAGTAACAAAATTCAACATCGATCATTAACATATACTTTAAAGTAGCAAATTAATCACTTGAATTACTATGAATCCTTACTATAAGTCACTCTACGAAATACTATCAATTGTCTTTCAAAACAAACAACACTATAAAAAAAATTAATTCACTATAATAATAAAAAAATCACTGTATATAAACAATTAAAGCTCAAAATTTATAAATATTAATGTCATTTAAATATTATTATTTATAATGCTAATTTTTGTAAATTTAATAGTACAAAGATGCTTTTGACACAAAAAGTTAATGAACGCAAAGTAGAGAATTTGATATAAAATTTTCATTGTAATTAAAAGTATGTAGATTTACTTAAATTGAAAATATTAATTTGTTATCATAAATGTACCATAAAATTAAATGTTACAAAGGTTCAAGAGGTGTCAATTTAGTGACAAAAGTTTGTCTATGTAATTTCAAAGGATGAAGTTCATGATAGAATAAATTTAGAGGCCAACAATTTTTTCTTAATTATTATTTGTATCATGACACTTACTATTATTTATATAGTAATATGACATTTTAATTTATTATGCGAATTTATTTAAAGCATAATAAATTCTTTAGAATAATAAATCTATTTAATGAAACATTAAGTGTGATTTAATTGTGAGACACCATTAAGTAGAAATGACTCTTGTCTATGTCACGTGGTGGATACATGGACAAAGAACAATGTGCTACTTCATCATTTGAAAGGAAATAAAATGACATATGCCTTGACAATAAGGTCTATCAAGTACGTTATGATATGTACTAGACCAAATGTCTCGTATGCATTGAGCATGACGAATAGATAACAATTCGATCTCAATGAGGGTCACTAGATCGTAGTTAAGAACATTCTAAAGTATCTAAGAAGGGCTAAGGATTATTTCTTAGTTTATGATGGTGAGGAATAATTCATTGTAAAGGGTTACATTAATGCTTACTTTCAAATTGATAAAGATAACTCAAGATCACAATTTAGCTATATATTTTGTCTAAATGGTGACGATGTGAACTGGAAGAGTTCAAAGTAGGAGACATTCGTTGATTCTACTAAATATGTCGAGTATATTGTTGCCTCTAATGCATCAAAGGATGTTGTTTGGATCATAAAGTTCATTGTTGAACTAGATATAGTTCCTAACATTGTAAATATGATTGACATTTAATGTGATAATAATGGTGCAATCGTACAATCTAAGCAACCCATATCTCACCAGAGATCCAAACATATACTCTTGTGCTTTCATCTTATTCGAGAGATCCTCGACAGAGGAGATGTAAAAATTTGCAAAGTTTATACCTTGGATAATATTGTTGACCCACTTACGAAACCACTTGCTCAAAAGAAGCATGATAAATAATCATTCTCCAACAGTGTAACATCAATCTCCAGATTGATAAACATTTTTCAGTTTGTTATACTTGATCTTCAGCAACAAACATCCTTCTCTAGAATGATTAACAACTATCTCCAAAATGATCAACATCATTTTCCAAGTATGATGAAATCAGTCCAGAATGATACAAACATTCTCCAGCTATGTTACATCATTCTCCAACATTATTTCATCATTCTTCAGCCTATTTTACACGATTCAAAAGGCAGTCTTAATCCAATCAATTAAGCACATCTCTGAGATGTTTGTGTTTATAAACAAATGATCATTACAATCAAGAATGAGAAGCTACATATCAGACATTGTTAACACAGAAACACAGAATGTGTAAAACAGTAACATTCAAATATGTGTTTTCTATCAAGACAGAAAGAAATTAATTTGAAGTATGTGTTTTCTATCTAGAGTGACATATCACTGAGAAGTCAAAACCAAGTGGTACTGATCTCTCCATCCAAAAAGCATTTGAGAATTAGTTAACAACTTAACATGAATGAAATAATTATAAATTGAGAGCACAAATTTATAATCAAAATAGAAACTGGCGAAGGAAAGAAAAACTATAAAAGGCTATGAGCTAATTTATTTGATATCAACAATTGCATCAGATAATTTTTACTTGCAACTCAAATAAATTGATATATTTACTATAAATATATAGTTGCAGAGCAATGCAGGTTGGACCTAAATGGAGTAGCAGCCCAATAAGCCACATGACACACTAAAAATGCTCACAACATTGTCACACACATTCATATACACATAATTCAAATTTCAGATTCTCATTATCACAAGTACATTAGATAACACTTTGATAAGAAAAACTAAAAGAAGGATGTAAGGACTTGGATAATAGAAGAGAACCCATCTTCATCACTAACATTGAGGTTATGTGTGCAAAGTTGAAGGTGGAGTTATGAGGATCACAAAGGGTTCCATGGTGAATAAGGCCTGAAAGACTATTTACTTGCAAGGGATAGAGAAAGAAGAAACATTAAAGCACCAAATAGATGAAACATTAAACCACCAAATAGATTTGGGTTTTGCTGACATGGTTGCTTTTACTTTTACAGCAGCAAAAGAAATTAACTGTGAGGAGCCTAAGAATTATCTTTAAATTGTGAATTGTGATTAATCTTCTTAAATTTAGAAGGAATAATGTTCTTTCTTATATTATTATGAGGTCACTGGACCTATATATATACATGAGCCTGCAGCTTATTTTAGGAAATATGGACAGCTAATTCTAAGGAAACAGATCCTTGTGATTATGGGATTGATCCTAAATACATAAACCTAATAATAGCAAGATACAACTGTTACAGAAATACAACAAATATAAAACTTCCTAAAATACATAAGGAGAATCACGATTTTGACACTCCCCCTCAAACTGGTGAATAGGTGTTTTCCATTCCCATCTTGGATATAATTCCTTCAAAGTTAATGCAGTTCAGCCCCTTGGTGAGTATGTCTGCAAGTTGATTCTGAGTGGATACATATGGTGTGCAAATCATGCCACTGTCTAGTTTTTCCTTGATAAAGTGTTTGTCCACCTCTATATGTTTAGTTCTATCATGTTGCACCGGGTTGTGGGCTATACTAATTGCAAATTTATTGTCACAATATAACCTCATAGGTTCATCCCACCTTATCTTCAAGTCTTCCAATATAATCTTCAGCCGTAGAAGTTCACATATTCCATGGGCCATTGCTCGAAATTCTGCGTCAGCACTCGATCTAGCTACTACACTCTGTTTTTTGCTCTTCCAAGTCACTAGATTTCCACCAAGGAAGGTGCAGTATCCAGTAGTTGATCTCCTATCTACCACTGAACTTGCATAGTCCGCATCTGTATATGCTTCAAGACTTACACTCTTGTTTCGTTTGAACAAAATCCCTCTTCCTGGGGTCCCTTTCAAATACTGGACAATTCTAAGAGCAGCTTGTAAATGTGCTTCCTTTGGTTGGTGCATAAACTGGATGACTAGACTTACCACAAAAGCAATGTCTGGCCTAGTATGAGATAAGTAAATAAGCCTGCCCACAAGTCTTTGATACATTTCCTTGTCCATGGCAATATCCTTATCCGCACTTCCCAACTTTATATTTGGGTCAACTGGAGTACTTGCTGGTCTGCAGGCTGTCTTCCCTGTTTCTTTAAGCAAGTCAGTAATGTATTTTTGTTGAGATATGAAGCTTCCTTTCTTGGAATGGACAACTTCAATTCCCAGAAAATATTTAAGTCTCCCTAATGTCTTGATCTCGAATTTCGTGGCAAGGCATTTACTTAGCACTTGCTGCTCCTTTTTGTCATCCCCACTAACTATAATATAATCTACATACACCAATAAAATTGTTACTCCCCCTGAAACTGAATGTTTGATAAATAATGTGTGATCCCCTTGGCTCTGTTTGTAGCCTAGACCTGTCATAACTTTGATGAATCTTCCAAACCACGCTCTTGGGGATTGTTTCAGCCCATATAGAGCCTTTCTTAGCTTGCAAACAGTTCCAGCAGCAACCTGTCCATTGTAACCAGGGGGCAACTCCATGTATATTTCTTCTTCAAGGTCTCCATGTAAAAATGCATTCTTCACATCAAACTGCTGCATGTCCCAATCATGATTTGCTGCTAATGACAATATTACTCTGACCGTGTTCATCTTAGCAATCGGGGCAAATGTCTCCAAGTAATCAACTCCATAGGTTTGAGTGAAGCCTTTGGCCACTAATCTTGCCTTGTAACGTTCAATGGTCCCATCAGCCCTGTATTTAACTGTATATACCCACTTGCATCCTACTGGTTTTTTTCCAATGGGTAGGGTGACAAGTTTCCAGGTCCTATTCTTGTTTAACGCCTCCATTTCCACATCCATGGCTTGTTTCCATTTCCTGTCAGATAATGCTTCAGATACAGAGGAAGGTGTGTGTGTGGAGTTGAGGTTTGTGAGAAAGGTTTTATGAGTAGGCGATAATTTTTCAAAGGATAAGAAATTTGATAGTCGGTAAAGTGGTTGTTGGGTGCATGTTCTAGTTCTCTTTCTAAGGGCGATGGGTAGGTCTAGATTTTGGTCCACCTGTGCTTCTAGATTTTCAGAAACAAACTCATTAGAATCATTGGAGTTTATAGGATTCGAAGGTGCTACCTCATGCAGTGATGATGAGTTGGATTCTTGGACATTGCCAGATTCAAGAATGGCATTTTCTCTCCTTGAATATGCCAGATTTTTCCCAAATTTTCCACCATTAGGTGCAGGTTCAGGTGCAGGCCTTGTTGTTAGTTCAGGTGCAGGTTCAAGTGTAGGTGTAGGTGCTGCTGTTGATTTAGGTGCAGGTCATGCTGTTGGTTCAGGTGCAGGTCCTGCTATAGGTGTAGGTCCTGCTGTTGATTCAGGTGCAGGTCCTCCTGTTGGTTCAGGTGCAAGTTATGTTCTTCTATCAATTTCAGGGACAACAATGCCATTTATCCCAATTTCAGGTCCAAATGTCGTATTTGGAAGCATGAGAGTCTCATCTTCCTCTCTTACATTCTCCCCCTGAAGATGAGGCTGCTTAAAGTAGCTCTCTTGTTCGTTGAAGGTGACATCTCTTGACACATAGAATTTTTTGGATAGGGGGTGAAAACACTTGTATCCCTTTTGTGTGGTAGAGTACCCTAAGAATACACATTTGACAGCCCTAGGGGTCCAATTTTCCCCTTTCATTACTATGAACATGCACAAAGGATACACACCCAAATATTCTAGGTTGGAGTTTATATGTAGGATCCAAGTGTGGGTAGAATGATGATAGGACTTCCATGGGACTTTTTGAGTCTAAGATTTTAGTGGGTAACCTATTGATTAGGTAGGTGGCAGTAAGAAGAGCTTCCCCCCCAAAATCTCTTAGGAACATGGTTTTGAAAAAGTAGAGCTCTAGTTTGATTTAATAGGTGCCCATTTTTCCTTTCTGCAATTCCATACTGTTGGGGTGTGTTCACACATGAGGACTCATGGATTATCCCTTCCTTTTGGCAAAAAGAGTTTAGTACAAGGTTAAAATAGTCTTTGGCATTATCAGACCTAATTCTTTTGATACCGACCCCAAATTGATTTTTAATCATTGAGACAAACTAAAAAAACATGGAGCTAACTTCAGATTTTTGTTTCAATAGAAAAACCCAAGTCACTCGGGTACAATCATCTATGAAGGTTAAAAACCATTTAGCACCTGAGATATTAGGAACATAAGCAGGACCCCATACATCAGTGTGAACAAGAAAGAAAGGGAAAGGACTCATCTTATTGCTAATGGGAAAAGGTACACGCTTGTGTTTAGCAAGCTCACACACCTCACAATGGAGACTCTCCACATTTAAATTTTTAAACAAGGGAAAAACACTTTTACAACTTGAAATGAAGGGTGTCCTAGCCGGCAATGGTATAGTTGAGCTTTCTCTTTATTGGTCATGGTAGATTCAGATATGAGAGAGCGGCTCTTGGTAGGAAGATTAGGATCGTCCATGTAGTATATAGGTCATTCCATTCTCTAGCATGTCCGATCGTCCTCCCCGAGTTCTTGTCCTGCAGTATACAAGAGTTGCTATGAAAAACAGCATTGCATGAGAGATCTTTTGTGAGTTTTTGTATAGAAATCAGATTGGTGGACAGTTTAGGGACATGAAGGACATTTTTTAATGTTATGGATCGGCTTATTTGGACCTCTCCTTGTCCTGCTGCAGTTATAAGGGTTCCATCTGCTGTGGAAATTTTCTTGTTGCTAGGACATGGGGAATATGTGGAGAAGTATTTGGGTAGATGGGTCATATGGTCAGTGGCTCCAGAGTCTAATATCCAGTAATGTGTAAATGGTGTATCTGAAACATTAAGCCCAAAAGAAAGTGGAAGCTTACCAGAATATGTTAAGGAGCATGTACCTGTGGGCTTCTCCAATTTACTAAGGAAGGATCTTACCTGTTCTATCTCTTCATGATTCAGCTGGACAGATTCTTCACTTTGTCCATTAGCAATGTGTGTTTGCCCTTGCCCTCCTTTTTTAGGAAGGCCTCCTTTCGGCCCCCATTCTCGACTTGGGGGTTTTCCATGTAATTTTCAGCACTTCTCTCTTGTGTGGCGCGGCTTGTTATAGTGGGTACACCATACCTCCTCGTGTTTTTTCTCCATATTTGGAACTCCACTTTTCCTCTGGTTAGCAACCATGATTGTTCCTCCTTCAGCTATCATTGTGAAGCTTTCAGTGGTTGAGGTCTCCAATATCAGTCCTCTCCTGCTTTCTTCACTCCGGATAATGGCTACCACTTCATTAAGCCCATGGACTTTCTCTTTTCCCAGGATTTGGATTCGGACCTGGTCATATTCAGGATTCAGGCCTACCAAAAAATCATAGACTCTATCTTGTTCAATATACTCCTTAAGGATTGATGAGTCTTCTGAACACTTTGATTTTATAACTCGATAGTGGTCCAATTTCATCCATAGAGGCTTGAGTTGATTGGCATATTCTGTAACTGATCTGTTTCCCTGTTTGGCAGCCACGGTTTTTACCTTTACATCATAAATTTGAGCAGCATCCTTGGCCTTAGAATAAGTTTCCTCTACTGCCTCCCAAATTTCCTTTGTTGATTTAAGGAACATGCAGGTATCACTGATTTCTGGGACCATTGAATTCCATAGCCACGCCATGATCATGAAGTCTTCTTCCTCCCATGATTTGAACTTGAGATATGTTTCATCAGGTGCATTATCAGTCAGGTGACTGACCTTTCCTTTTCCTTTCAAGATGGTCCTAATGAGTTGAGACCATTTGAGATGATTCTTCCCATTTAACCGATAAGCAGAATGAACATTCTGCAATTCTCCAGCAGTCTGGGGTCTGTCCCCAATTTCCAGAATAGGATTCATGACCTCAGCCATGACCAGGTGCGATCAAGGTAGAGAGGGTTGCGTTGCAATGAAGGCTGCAACAATGCTCAAAGGTAGCGCAGCAATGAAGGCTGCAACTTAGGGTTTACAGGCACGGTCAAAGGCTCCCAAAATTTAGAAGGAATAATATTCTTTGTTATATTATTATGAGGTCACTGGACCTATATATATACATGAGCCTGCAGCTTATTTTAGGAAATATGGACAGCTAATTCTAAGGAAACAGATCCATGTGATTATGGGATTGATCCTAAATACATAAACCTAATAATAGCAAGATACAACTGTTACAAAAATACAGCAAATATAAAACTTCCTAAAATACATAAGGAGAATCACGGTTTTGACAAATCTCAACACTAGATATCAGCCATGAATGAAGAGTTAAATTCTTTGCATAAGAATTGTACTTGGGTGTTGGTATAAAACCAAAATGTAATAAGCTTGTTAGTTGCATGTGATTATACAAGATCAAAGAGGGAATTCCTAAACTACAAAAGGTTAAGTTCAAAACTAGATTGGTAGCAAGAGGCTTCACTCAAAGAAGGGATTGATTACAATGAGGTGTTCTCGCTTGTAGTGAAGCATACATCAATAAGGATGATTATGCCCTTGGTTGTACAAGAGGACTTGGTGTTGGAACAACTGGATGTTAGCACATCATTCCTCCATGGTGAACTTGAGGAAGAGATTTTCATGACTCCACCTGAAGGGTTTGTAAGAAAGGGTGATGAAGACAAGGTATATTTGTTAAAAAGGTCACTTTGTGGCTTAAAACAGTCCCCAAGGCAATGGTACAAGAGGTTTGATAGCTTTACGATAAAGATTGGTTTCAACAGAAAAAATGAGCATGATAGTTGTGTGTATTGGAAGAAAACAGTAATTGGAGAGCTTGTATTTCCCCTCTTATACGTAGATGACATGTTGGTTGCTTGTAAAAGCAAAGAAGAAATTAAAAGGGTGAAGAAAATGCTTGAAAGTAAGTTTGAAATGAAGGACATGGGGGCTGCAAATAAAATTTTGGGTATGCAAATTGTGAGAAACAGAATAGCAGGATCCTTGATCATTTCTCAAAAGATTATATTGAGAAGGTGTTGAGTAGGTTCAATATGAATTTCTCAAAGGTTGTAGTTACACTTATGACACAACACTTCAAGCTCTCCAAGAAACATGCACCAGAGACCGAGGATGAGGTCACTCATATCACGAAAGTTCCACATGCTAATGCAGTGGGCAGCCTTATGTACTTGATAATTTGCACTATGCAAGAATTGGCCTATGCTGTGAGTTTAGTATGCCGATACATGGGAAATCATGGAAGCCTACATTGGGAAGCCTTGAAATGGATATTCAGGTACCTGCGAGAAACTTCAATTGTTGGTTTGAAGTATGGCAGACATAACACAACAAGTTTGAAGTGATCGGTTTTGTTGATGTAGATTATGTTGGATGTTTGGATACTAGGAGATCCTTGACAAGGTATGCGTTCAAATTTTGTAGTAATACAGTGAGTTGGAAATGCAATCTCAAACATGTTGTTTCCTTGTCCACCACTGAGGCTGAATATATTGTTGTTACTAAAGAAATAAAGGAGGCTATTTGGATGGGAGGAATGGTTAAGAGCATGGAGACAAAACAAGTTGTTACCAAGGTGTTCTGTGATAATCAAAGTAGTATTCACTTGGCAAGAAATCAAGTATACCATGATGAGAGGACAAAACACATAGATGACAAGCTACATTTTGTGAGAGAAGTCATTGCAAAAGGAAAGATAAGCTTGAAGAAGTTATACACCGGTGATAATCCAGCTAATATGCTTACTTAAGCACTGCCTGGGATAATCCAGCTAATATGCTTACTTAAGCACTGCCTGGGCCAAAGTCCAAACGAAGTTGTGTGGGTGAAAGTTAAGTCAAAGTGGATTTGTTGATTTGTGTGTTAGCATTAGATGGCTTAGAACTTTCTATTTTTAGTTTGGGTATTTAGAATTGGTTACATTCTGTTAGCATTAGATGGCTTAGAACTTTCTGTTAATACTGATAACATAATTTGTTGCTCAGATATATAATGGCTTGTATACAAGTAATGCGTAGTATACTCTACTCAATTAAATGAAAAAAAAATTCATTCCCAAATTCTTCTAAGTTCTCTTTCTATGTGAAACTCAATTTCCATTGCTTACTTTTCAACAAAACACAACTCAAAAAACAAAAATAAGCTTGGCAATGCATAAAAGCTATTTAAAGCCTTGAATTTGCTGCTTTGCATACCAGTCAAAGAGACGGTTAAATAAGTCAACTCCACTCCCTTGACTAAAACATTGACAATGAAAACAAAATAAAGGCAGATTCTCATATTCTACGTTAAAAGCAAAATTCAACATATAAAAATCATTGACAATCATGGACATTCGCTAAAAAAAACTACATATCACTGTATACTTTGCTTACGAAATTTTAGATGTCTTCATTCACAAATTAACTAGGGGCCCAGCATCCACACAAGAAGCCTTACATATCCATAGACTGCCGTCCAGTCCCAGCCTTTGATTTATTCTTCCTCTTCTTCGACCCATTTGTGTTAAATCTTTTTTTCTTGGGTTGTTCCTCTACTACTACAACTGGTCGTGTGCTCAGTAAATGTTGATGAATGGCAGCCAAGGGATCCATTTGGAAGGAAAGATCCTTAAAAATATCAGACAATCGTTGTCCTTCCTTCAATCTGATTAACAAGTAAATAGTAGTTACATATACTATTTTATGTATTAAATGTGAAGTTGCCAATATAATCGTTGAATTATGATAGTTAACACTCACACTAATTTCTGTCTCGAATTACAATTAAGCTTAAAGTTGTCCTCGTTGCATGGTTTTTGTGGAGCCTTCAACTCTGGAAGGGACTCTAACAGTGAAGAGAGGTTATATACTTTCAATTTTTTCTGCCGCCTTTTTTGTTTGTTATTTTTCTGACAGAATACCACATGTTCAGAAAATTAATAACACTCAATTTTGCACATAAAATAAGACTGACATGTATCTAAAAGAACCTTGGTTCAGTTAGAATAAAAATGAAGCAATTGTGTCACCAGGACAATCTCAATAAAGATTTGTCTGCAAAAATTATTGCAAGTTTCTATTAATATTTACTTTCATGAGCACTCCTTGAAATTTTTACGAAAATTAGTTCTGAATACATAAAAAGTAAAGCTTCAGTCTAGATATAAGTTTACTATGTCCCCCGTTTCTTTTATAAAGAGAAAGAAAAAAATTGTATGCTTGCTACTTTGGAACTCAAGTTATTAATGGGAACTCCAACATCTTTTATACTAATGCATCAATCAAATACACAATATTTCATCAAGATTTATAAATGGGAAGCACATACATGCTTATCAAAATGAAACTGAAAAATATCTTTAGATTAGAATATTTCTGTCAGAACTTAGAAACATATTAATCAGGGCAAAATGCCTGAAACACATTAATCAGGGCAAAATGCCTGCCCAATCTGAATCTGTTGACGACCGTAACAAAACTCAAGTGGGAAACAAGAAACATCTCAAGATAACATCTCAAAATCAATTTTCAATCAATGATTTATAATACCCAGCATAATACAGTTAATTGGCGATTAACTCACGAAAAAAAAAATGAGATTCTCACCTTAGCAATAGACTTTTGGGCAGTCAAGGAAGCAACAGCATCCTTCACCTCTACAATAACATCAAGGGTTGGAACAAGTTAAAATCTAGACAGGTTCACGTAACATTGCACCCAACTACCAGCTATAAACTTCATATACACATAAATAAAACATATACATAGGACTACTTAATCCTTACATAAAACTAGCACCTCAGATATTGTGTTCTATTATTTTATTTTCTCAACAAACTCAACTGTTTTATATTCTAAAACAGCTTCGAAACCCAACACGCCAATAACCATACATTATAATGTTGTAATGGAAGACCATAAAAACTTGATCTCCAAAACTTACTGGAATAAAACTGTAGCTTCCTTTCGAACTTGTGATTCGACTTTGAATCTGATGAATCTGACCTGCACTCATGAAAAATTCAACCTCAGATTGCATATAGGGAAATCAATCAGATAGGAAACTAACTTTATTATTCGGAAGAGAAAAAGGGATTAACCTTATATTTGTCTTTCCCATTGTGGTAACTTAGGGTATGAAGATAACCAAATCCTATTAGGGCCGATCCTAAAATATTTGGTGCCCTGCGAGAGCTATAAAAATAATACCTGATGATCACTATATATTTTCTTGCAAAAACATTAATAATTTATTCATTATAATCAAGATTGTTTAATCAAATCATTCCCAAGTCACGATTTCAAGGCTACAGTGCAAAACCACGTGAAAATCAATCTCAAATAAGAGGAAAAAAAATCAAGTCAGAATTTTGGGATAAAATCCCATCTTCTCCTTCACAAAATAGGCACGATGTTTGAAAAAAATCAACATAATGGAAGAAGAAGAATTCAATGAAACAACACAACAACAACAGAAAAACTAAAATGTTAAAAATAAGAATGAAAACAACCATTGAAAGAAGAGAAAAAAGTTGGTAAGGATGAATAGAAACGAACCAGAACTAAACGATTGAGAAAGAAGGAAGGAGGGTGGAGGAAGGTGGAATGTTGGTGGTCAATGGGTAATGAGAAAGTGAGTATGGTTTTGGAGTTTTGGGTGAAAGGATAGAAAGAATAGTAAGAGACTACTATAACAAACAACAAACCCCGTTTGTGGTTTTTAATTTGAATAAAACGACTTCAAATTAGGGTTTTTCTTTTTAAATAACTCACCTTTAAAATAAAATTTATCAATACACTCTAACTTAAAAACTATTTATCATCTTTTAGATTTTTTTATCAAAATATCTCTTTTTTTTTAAGTATTTAAATAAAAAATTTATTTTAAAAAAATATCAAAATACTTTTTTAAGTAAGATATGATATCATTTTTTTAATAAATGTCTCATCTCAGGATGCTACCAATTATTTTGTATTTTATTTTTTATTTTTTGTTAACTGTCTTATTTTTTCTCAAAATATAATAAATAAATAATAAAGTAATCGCACCAAATTATAATAACAATAAAGTAATCACACTAATGTGTAATAAATTATATATTTTTTAACAAAAATATATTCAATCTCTATTTCATTGTCAATTTTTCAACACACATAATGTGTTTTGGACTGATCCAGGTCGGATCAAATGATATTTTCAAATTAAGTTTCTCTATACATTAAAATATTTACTAGTTCAAAACCTATATAAATATATGCGAATTTTCTTAGTAAACTTTTACTAAAATATTGTTCAATAGTGTCAATATTTTATAATTTAGTACTCTCTGTTCTAAAATAATTGTAAACCAATGGTAGTAGATATGGTGGTCGACAGTGTTGATATATAGGGTGGACAGCAGGTGCTAGAGTGATCTAATGTGAGGTTAAAGTTATACTTGATGATGGTCAGTTGTGGTCAAAGTAGTAGTTGACAAATGTGAAGTGGTCGTTAGTGTTGGTTGGAGTGGTATAAGGTGATGGTTGAAGTAACTGTAAGTGGTCAGAGTTGTAGTCAGCTATGGTTGAAAGTGGTGCGCAACAATCATTAGAGGTGACATAATATAATTAAAACGAATATAAGAATTATATGGATCTTAAGGAAAAATCATTATGAAATTATGAGAAAAACTAAATTAATCTCGTTTACTAAAACTAGTTTTGTTTTCAAAATTAATATTAATAACAAAAAGCTCACAATCATCCCAAACAGATTTTTAGGATATGGTTGTGTAAGACCTGCATTTTTTTCATTGCCGTTAGTTTCGAGGACGAAACTATTCAAGATAAATAGAATGTAATATTTTATTTTATTTTTATATTTTACTTTATTCTGAGTTGATATAATTATTTTTATATAATTATTCTGTACATTGTTGGTGATAATTATTATTGTATTGTATTATTTTAATTTTTGGTAATAATAATAATAATAATAATAATAATAATAATAATAATAATAATAATAATAATAAAAGGGAATCCTTAAAAACAAATTTATGGTTTAGACTGAAATAACAAGTTCCTCATTTAATACCATCCCCGTTTAATAATAACACGTGTTCCCCGCTTCACTTCTAATGATAGCAATAAAACAAAATTGACTGATAAAAAGAAATAAAACAAAAACGGGTTTAGGAGAGAAAAAGAAAGAAATTTAAGAACTAAACGAGTTACTGATTCATCTCTCAGTGTAGCACATTTGGAGAAAAGACCGCTACGTTAGAATTTAATAACGACACTCGTATCGGTAATGAAATCACTCTATCTGTTTTCCTATTTGAATTATATGTGATATAAATGTACTGTAATGTTGTTTATTGGTTTATTTGTGTGTTATATTCAAAATGAATATTAATAATTGTTGTCTTTGACATGTTCAAAGTGTGAAGAATAAATGTTATGTGATATGTTGTTATAATGGTTGTGTTGAACATATTCGAAGTATGTGATATGGTGTTATAATGGTTGTGTTGAATGTATTCAATGTGTGGTGGTGCGTCCATAATTGGTTGGAACCACAGATCCTTACGGGGATGTTGAGCTAGTGGTGTTGCTTGGAAGGACTCACGAAGTTCGAATTAGTGGTGTTGCTTGGAAGCATCCACGAAGCCCTTCCGGGGTAGGCTATATATAGATTAAGTAATAAGGTTTGAATATGCATTAATTAAAGTGTGACTAGTGTTTTATAAAGATAATTGATACATTGTATATCCTGGTTTTGAGTGAATTAACGTTATTAAATATGTGATCTTGTATCTGTTTTTGGGTGAATTAACGTTATTAAATATGTGATATTGTACTTCTATATCTTATTGTTATTGTACCTCTTGGGTCGTTTGGATGGATGAATTAATTTATTAATCATGCACATATATATTTTCATTGTTATTGTACCTTTAGTGCGTTGTGATTTTTAACTGTTAAATGAAGTACATGATGTATTTATATTTTTGTTATAACAACTATATATGCATGCATATTTGTTGTGTTTGTTATTTGGAGACGACCCTTACATTTGACATGACGTTACATATAGTGTTAATTGAGCGAATAATGTTACGATCAATCTAATAGGAGAAATGCGTTGAAGTACAATAGCATGCAGTTGGAGGCTCTGAGATCTGAGATACTTTTGTGTCGTTGTTAGACTTGTTGGGTTAGTTTACCACAAGTCCAAAGTTGATGACCAACTAGGACTTATGTTTGGGTAGTAAAATATCAATAGTTTTGACTCTAGGATTCTCTTTTGTTTAACGTATTAAATTTACTTTTAGTGATTGTAAATATTTTGATTCTTTATTTTTGAAAATATAACTAAAAATATTATTAATTGATTTTAGGATAAATGAGTATTTAAAATAATTATAAATAAATAAAAACGAATTTGTATTTTTACGTTTAGAATTTTGTTAGTTAATGTCCCGAAAAAGCGGGATGTTACAGTTTGGATCATCGGATGGGAGGGGAGATTTTATAAAGGGGATGGGAAAGAGGAAAAATAGAGATGCGTTTGGTTCCAAAGATGAGATGTGATAATTTTTTAATAGTTTTGTGTTTAGTTTGAGGGAATAGGAGAAATTTTTAATGGTTTTTAAAGCTATATGGAACTCCTCCTCCCATCCAAATCCCCCCAATTTGAAAGGAAAGCAAAAGAGGTTCAAGAAATTTTTTGACTTTCTCTCCTCTCCTCCTAAAAATTGAACCACACACAAGAACTTAAAATATATTATTTCTCCTCTCCTCCACTCCATGTAGCTCCAATTAAACACACTCATAATGACTAAAATGTTTTTTGTTTCTATTTTCACAAATAAAATAAATATTAAAGATATTATAAAAATGATTTAAATATTTATTTCGTCCCGTAAGTTATCGCCTTTTTCATTTTTCATCCACATATTTTTTTGTTTTTTTTTTTTCAATTTAAAACCTATAAGTTCAATTTAGTTTTAAATAATCTCTATTGTTAGTTGCTATTAGGAAAATTATGTGGCCAACGGATGAATGGCGTGACAGATGATTAAATTAAATAATTAAAAAAAATAAAATTAAGTAATTAAATTGATTAAAAAAACAATAAAATAAAGTTGGAGATGTTATGTTTTAGTCCCTCCATCAAAATCAGAAATAGGTTTGGGGATTAAGGTTTTTTCATCCTCTCTATCATTGCATCATCATTATGAATTTGTGCCAACCTCTTTTGTAGTATCATTCACAAGCTAATTACATTTGCATCCACATGAATGTGAAATTGATACTACTGCTAGTGTTGAAGCATTTACAGAAACATCTTGCAAATCTGATTTTGAATGTGTTCTATGTCAGAGTTGAACAAATCTAGGATCAATATCGAGTTAATTATCACATACAAACAATTGACAATTATAAGGGGTCTACAAACAACAACAAAAAATTAAATATTAAACTTAGTAAATATAAACTATAACTACAAATAATAAATATAAAAATAATAGTTTTAAGAAAAATTTCTCATATCCCAACGAAGACATCTCCAAAACCGCCGTTTAGGTTTTTCATCAGTGTTAGAGATGAATATACACATTATTTTTCTATACATATATTCAGACAATTGAAAACGACTTGAGTTTGTTGTAGACAAAGATGACGCCATAGTTGAATGAAGAAAAAACATATGAAGATTTGAAGATGATGGCGATGCAATGACGGTGATGTAATGATAGTGATGCGATATTAGTGATCTAATAATGATGATGCAGCGAAAGGAGGAGAAAACCTTAATCTTTAAGCATATTTTTGATTGTGGATGGAGGGACTAAAACATAAATATTCTTTCATTTATGTTTTAATAAATTTAATTATTTAATTTTTTTGTTTTAATTATTTAATTTATTCCTCTCGGACTAAACTCTCACGTCACTCATCTGTTAGTCAAAAAACTCTTTTTTACGACAATTAACATAAAAGACAATTAAATAAAAAATTACATAAACGAAAATAAAAAAGACGAACTTCCACACACAATTCAAATATTTAAACCTATAGAAAAAATTGAGAATATGAAAAGTTTTAAAATACAAAAATGCCCCTAAAAATAACATTAAAGTAGAGGAAATAAAAATATATATAGATGAAAAAATAGTAACAAAATAACATTTATGATATCTTTCTTCTTTATTGGGAAGAGATTTTAAAAAGTGGTGGATGACTCAAGTGGTTCTCATGTTAAGAACTTATAGAATCCCTTATTATCATCTTCTCATCAAAACCTTATATCAAACCCAAAACTAAAATCTGAAATATAGCAAAGAAGCTGTTCTCAAATGTCAACAACACAAATTGTGCAACAGCCACCACCACCACCACCCATACAACTAACCCAACAATCATTCACAACCCATTCGGGTCATGGGTCAGTCGGACCCGTCATAGCGGTTCTTGCAGTCATCACTGTTTTGGGTGTCATTGCGGGTATGATTGGTAGGCTTTGTTCGGGCCGCCGGGTTATGGGTTATGGCCAATACGACATTGAATCATGGGTTGAAACCAAATGCTCCTCTTGTGTCGGCGGCAGAATTGCACCTCCTCCTCCACCTCCTCCGGAGACTGAACTCGATGCCGGCGATAATTCTCCGCCGGTGGAAGATTCTCATCAAGAGATAAAAGAAGATCAACAATCAAGGCAAAGCTCTTTTGGTCATAGTAGTAGTTAATTCATTACTCTTAGGAACTAATGTTCATTGTTCATGTTCATAATTTCATATAATATTATATTTTGCTGTGTGTTAGAGTTTGAAAATTCTATTGTTTTCAGCTCAGTTCTTTTGTGTTTTTTACCTGCATTTCTCTCCAATGGTAATGTGAATGTGTGACTCATGGGCTTGGAATTTTTTCCTTCTTTTCTACACAGTTGCGATATTTTAGATTCAAATTTAAAATATGATGTCTAATTTAATAATTTAATAATTTTGATATTTGCATAGAATAAAAAAAACTTTTTTTGTCTTGAAAACCAAGTGGTTTGGATTTGAGATTGTTGAAATTTTAATTTAACTTTTAATATACGAAGGGAATGCACATAAACTTGAAATAAAATAGGAAGCTTTCAATTTGGGATGGGAGTTGTGTGCAGTCGCAACTGAATCTATTTAATTATATATTTTTGAATCGTTTGATCTTAATTAAATAATTTAGATTTTTAAGTATAGATTTTAGATTAATAAATAATCAAAAAATTTATTAAAATATGGATTATTTATTCTTAATTAGACGGTTTCAATGAGTATAATTGCGTGTAGGACAATTTTGTGAGCGTGAATGCCGA
>NC_021165.2:16762834-16905348 GCF_000331145.2 Cicer arietinum
TCAAATCCTTCAATTTGTTGGCTGGTTTTTTTTTTTTAATCTTTTAAATCAATAAATGTTGTTGGAGTTAAGAGTAGCATTGGATCTGCAATCCTTGAACAGCAATAAGGTTTTTTCGAGACTGTTTGTTGAGTATTTATATTCAGTGCTTATATAAAAGTGGAAATCTTATTAATTATTGATTGCTACTTATATAGTCATCATCTTTGGATTCTGACAAGTGAGGTGTGGACTAATTATGATGCATAACTTTTGGGATGCAGACAAGACAAGGAAAATTGACATTCTTGGTTATGGCCAAGACCAATATGTTTTTACTTTTGAATTTTGATCATCCAGGAGACAGAGTCACTGTATCTAGTAAACAATCAAAGAAATTTGAAATTGCAAATACTTTCGGAAGTTGCATTGGGATCCAAAACATGTCAAATTTTTTATTTTAAGCCCTTGTGATGATCTAATGTTTAATATATGTGATATTGAGGTGATTTATTGAAATGTTGTTCACAATACTATTTACATTTTAGAGCCGTTGAATTAATATTAAACAACTTTGATTTGTAGATTCAAAAAATTGACTATAAACACAAATTTGGAATTCTGCGTCTATGCATGACAGTAGGAAATCTAAATAAATTCAATGAGGTTGGCTTTCATTCAACCTATTCTATTCATTAGCAACAACCATATGAAATGGACACTTAGAGAGCCAAAAATTCTAACACACATAAACAAATACTCTTGAAACATATTCTATGTTGACACGTGAATTTAAAAATGGTTAAAATCTGACGTTATAAAACTTTTTTATATCGATTGCTTTTAAATTTTATAAATACAAAAGTTGCATATTAAATTGTTGGTATATGAGAGATAATTTTAATCATTATATAAAGAATATTAAACTATTTTGTAAAAAATATTTAAATGCAATTTTTAATATTTTATCTTTTTTATTTTATTTTTGATGTACTTTCGAGTCATTTATCTCTTTTCTTTATATTTATTTGATATTTTTACAATGATCCCCTTTCTATATGTTTCTTTGATATTTTTAGGGTGATCTTAATACCACTGTTATTTTTATTTTTGATTTATGAGTGTTTTTAAATATCATACTTCTAGAGTGGTTATTATAATCATATTGAAGATAGTTGATAGTCTATTTGTATAATTTTGAACAGTACCGTAAAACGTCTTAAAAAAAATGATATAGTTCGCAACTCAACTTAGTAATATATTCGGTAACTGAAAATTATTTTTAAACATTTTTTTTAAATTTAATAAACAACAAATATTTAATGGAGTATAGTACTAAAAGGTTTGACATAATATAATACATATGCAGACCACATATGCTCATTATCTCAAGCATTTAAATAACACGCAACATGTGCTCGATATATTTATGCAGTCAATACATTGTAATTGTTGATTAAAATTAAATAGTCTAAATTTTAAATTTAAATTTAAAATACCAAACTTAAAATATGAATCATAAAATATTAATAAAACATCCATTAATATATTTATTGTATCCGATTCAAAATCTTTTCCACCAAAATTTTAAAAAGGAAATATTATATTTGAAAAACTAATTAATGTTTAGGACTATATGCCAGGTGATAGCTAAACATAGAAGTGGCAATGACACTACACATCACATGTTTATGGTTTTGGTGAGATTGTCCATGTCTAATGTCTAAGAGCTAACCTTGAATTTGCATATGTACCCAAATTTGTAGGACGGCTAGACCATGTGAATCTCTGTTGTTACTGGCTATATTAAGCATCACATTTATGGCAATTCCATTACCATGTGATAAACACAGCTTTTGTCTCAACTACCAGTCTTATATAACGACATTCACTGCACCAGTTATGACTAATATCAAAGGGTATAGCTAGTACTAGTATTTTCTCTTCTTCCAAGAGTTTTCGGACCGTGAAGGTCACGGTGGCAAGATGAATTTGCTCAGGCAAGGATAAAAGTAGTACTCATTTCCGAGAATTCAAAGAATTGTCAGTTGATTGATAAAAAAATATATTTGTACAAATAATATAATTTTAGCATTGAATTTAATTTATAGATTTATATTGTCAATTAATCACGTTAGTTAAATTATTAAAAATATTTAACTTTTATTATAATTATTTTTAAAATTGTGTATGTTATTAATTATAAATTGATGATGTATCAAATATATATATATATATATATATTATATTTTTAGTATATGAAAATTAAATTCACAATTTAGATTCATATTTTCATTCTATATCGTACTATTTAATCGAAAGTCAGAGTCGACCTAAGTGAAAAACTCGTATATTGTTTTAGACCTCGTCAAAAAAGATTGTTTTACTTCAATTTTTATAAGGTATAAATGCTCAATAATATATTATAAATTTTTTTTAGTATACACAAAAACAAGAAAGGCTTATAAAAAGTTTTAATTTTAAATTTTTTATAGAATTATTATTTATTTAAATTGATATTGATTGTAATTTTGATAATAGAGACGTTGCTTTTCACTATAAAGCATCTTGTATTAAAGGTATTGTTGTTTTTTCATTCTTGTACAATATCATATCACAGTGAAACATTTGTCTTAATTTTTGCTATCAACTAATAAAATCTTATATAAATTAAATAAAATATATTTTTGTTGCAAATTATTTAATATTTTATTTAATACAATTAAATTAGCTAACGAAGATGGTAGGGATCATAGAAATATTAATTATAAATTAAAAATTATGAGACAAAAAGTGAGTACATTGCCCATATGAGAAATATTAGTTATAAATTGAGAAATCATGAGACAAACAGTGAACATATGGCTAACATGAGTCATTGGAGTTGTAGTATACACATTATTTTCTTCTTCAATTAAAAGATGATTTTTTTTACATGAATTCTTGTTGTTGTTGTAGAACAGTTGAAATATCTTATTTTATTTTTAAAAAAATATAAAGAAAATAGATTTGAAAATACTATTAATTCTATTAAAGAATTTTTCTATAATTATTAAATAAAATATTAATAATTTATTTATTAATTTTTAAAAAGATATATCTAATAGTTTCGTTTTAGGTCTTATAATGTATTGGGTCGACGACCCTCTTTAGATTATTTGCACAATAAAATTTTCATTCATATAAGATGAAAGAGTATCAAATTTGTTTTATAAGCAACATGAGACATAACGATATTCTTGAAGCTTAATGAATTCTTTTTTGGTTTCCTTACAAAATTTTAGAGTAAGGAATGATAGTCAGTCCAAAGTATGAAAACTTTAAAATTTACTATTGAAAAATTTATATTTATATTTTTCTATTACAATTAATGAAATATCTTATTTTATAATAGGTAGTTATTTTGTAACAAAAAAAATTAATCATCCCTCTCCTAATATTTTTCAAGCACAAAGCAAAGTGAAGGTTCTTTATGATTTTCAAAAACAATACTTAAAAATTGAAGCAAACATTATCATTCTTTTATGTACTTAAAAGGTATCATTTTAATGTGTTTACATAATAATTATAATATTTATGCTCAAAATATGAAGTTAAAAAGAAATAAAAGCTACAAGTAATACTTGTCAAATATTTTAGAAAAAGTTATCACAAAACTTCACTTTATTTAGGTACCATAAAAACAACCCTTAATGGCTTAATCCTATTATTATTAAAATAAAAATAGAATTATGGAATCCATTTATTAATATTGGTGCGGCTAAATGGGACCTCTCTACTTAAAAAAATGCTCACATGGCGCAGGCAATAGAAGAGACAGGGCAAAGATAACGCAGGCTTGTGCCATTAAATAAATAAATGGGTAGGAGAAGTTAATTTCCTTCCACTTTGAAGAAAGTGGTACCTTTATCCGGGCCATATATACAGCAATAATAGTGATAGCCACTTAATCCACTTGACCATAGAGTTATATTTAATGTCACCATATAGTTTATGTAAATGTGACTTTATTTTTTATTTTTTATATATTGAAATACTCTGTATTTAATTCACGAGAAAGTATTGCATGGTCATAAGATTTTGAGTCCATATACAAAAAGAAAAGTTAAAAAACTATTAATTAAATGATACATTTCTTTTTTACGTCCACATAATTTTTATTTGATACCATAACTATACAAACATTTTTATTGACCGACTCGTTTGCTTGGAGAGTAGATATAATATGTAGGATGTGTAATATACTCCTCATTTATATTAAAGTACTTTAAAAAAAACATAAAGTTAATGTGTCACATCACATTCTTTAATAGTAAAAATTTACAATTTAAACAATATATTTATTTATATGTACTTACAATTTTAATAACTAATTTATCTATTTATTTAATAAACAAAACAATGCCTCAAACTTATTTCTCATAAAATTTCCTTTTTTATTTACCCTTAAAAAGCTTAGAGTTACTTGGAATTTTATTTTTTAAATATTTTAGATAAACCATTATGATTAGCCCAAATAAAGTTGAAAAAAAAAAAAGGTAACTAGCAGTAATTCAAAAAAAAATTATGTTGTGAATTCTAAATGAGTAGTAAAATGTAATGTTCCAAAAGATTGACTGATTGTAATGAGTAAAAATAAAAAGGTGATTTACATAACAGGGTATCTTTTAATAGTAAAATCTAAATTAGTTGGCAAGAAATTTAATAGTATATCCATCTTAATATCATAATTTAATTTTTTTAAGTGTATACTTAATCTTCTAATTTTGAGTGATTCATTTGGAATATTACGTTTAACCTGTCGGCAATCCTAAATATCATTTTTGAAAATTATTGTTATTTCCAATTTTGAAGCAGAAATAGTTAGAGATGTAATAACTCAATCAATTAATTAATAAACATGAAAATCCAAACAATTAAGGTGATTAAATTTTGTTTTATTTTATATGAGTGTAAATCGATTAAATCAATTAAATTCGACTTCAATCACTTAATATATCAATTTAATATTATTTAAAATTAATCATTCGAAGCACAAAACAAACTATTATATTTCATGACTATTTGCTTTATTCCACACTATTAAAAGGTTGTTTTAAAACATGTTGTACCCATATATATTTTTAATCATTTTTTTTTTTTAGCATAATTGAATTGTAATCATTTAATAATAACATTTAAAAAAAACAAAATTTTCATTTTAAAATATCAATTCATGAAACCGAACTAAATCACTATGTTGTTCGTTGATTTTAAAAAAATAATAATAATTTGAAAAACAAACCAAACTAAATCGTATATTTTTCTGATTTTAACTTCATACAGCTTTCTTTCTCCCAACAAACCAAACTCATCCACTACGCTTCTAGAGATGGTCACCATAGCAGAGGAGTCACCTTCTCAAGTGTCTTTTTCATTTATTTATTTATTATTAGAGAATTTATGTTGGATGTGAATACGATATGTATAGATATATTTAATATATGATTAAATAAATAATTTTTAATTTTTATAAAATTATAATGTTAGATATTAGTTAATAAAAATGTTAATAAAATAAATCTAATTTTTTTTAAATTTTTGTTATTCATAACAGATAATATTAAATAAAATATAAAAAATTAATATAATGTTTATTTGTTCTTATATAATGATATTTCTTAAAATATAACAGTCAATAAATAATTTTAACTTTTTTATTCATAAAAATAATATTAATTTATAGAAAATTTATCCAAAATCATTCAATAAAAATCTATTTTATTATATTATTTTTAGAGTCTTAACAATTAAAGAATAAAAAAAATGAAAATTTTGTATAAATAATAACAATTTTAAAATTTCAAAAGTTGGAATCATAAATTTTAATTTTTAGTTTAATAGTAATAATTTATTATTATTATTGTTATTATTATTATTATACAGATTGTGAGCCAGTGTGTTTGTAATTGTTAGTGTTTGAATTCTGAACTCTGAAAGAAAAGATCTCAGGGAGGGAAGGATCTAGAAGGTCTTCTATACTATACTATCCTGCTGCATCCAATTCAATTCGAATTTCTGAGTCATTGAAGTTAAAAATGGTGAGAACAAGGTGCTTCTTAGACATTAGCATAGGAGAAGAGCTAGAAGGAAGGATAGTGATTGAGCTTTTCAACGATATTGTTCCCAAAACTGCTCTAAATTTTAAAGCTCTATGCACTGGCGAGAAAGGCATTGGTCCCAATACTGGGGCACCCCTCCATTTTAAGGTCCTTTCTTACCCTTCAATTCTACTTTCCTTTTTCTTATTCAAATCAAACGGGTTGCTCTATGTGTTCTTATTTAAAAATTAAATATTTGGGTTTCTAACAATCTGTCTTATAGTAGTAGTTTTATTTCATTCTGAGAATCATTGGCGCTGCTAAAGATCTGGAATTTGAACTAATCTAGAAAAAAAGGGTTGAACTTGAACTTGAACTTGGAGGTGTGTTGTTTCTTACTCACAATTGGACGATCAATTCTGAAAACAGGGTCGTTCCCTTTATTATTTTTATTCTAGATTGGATACCTTTTAGTCGTTCACTTTTTTATTCTGAAAGTTTCTACTTTTATTTTTAATTGGGTGGAGCTAAATTTTCCTGTATTGTTTCTTCTTTTAGTGGACCACCTTAATAAGTAGTCCGCCACAGTTACTTGTTTAAAAGTCAACGAAACTCTTCAGAGTAAAAGTTAACTACTCTCCTCGTCTTTATGCTTGAGACGATAATCTGATTGAAGTTGGTTTGATAAGTTCAGTTTTCAGAGACATTCATTTTTCCTTATTTTTATCGAATTGACATTGATCTATTCATTGACTCAACGGTAAAAGATTGGAGGATGGTGAAGTTATATAAATAGATATTAACATAATAAATTTGTGTTAATCCTTAAAATATCTATGTTGTGTCATATCTTTAGGTTTTAAGAATTTCATTTATCCTTGTATTTATGTCATATCGCATTCGTGTTGTATCAAGTATTGGGGCTTTGTAGGCATACACAAATGTTCACATGCTTATTTTACACACACAACAATGTTGTTATGCATTGTTACCATCAAACAATATATAGAACAAAAATTTGTATTGTAACTCAAATATATTTGTCTAGTGTTGTTTCTACTGGGCATCAACGTGTATCGAGTGCATCCTGAGTTTGTTCATGATATGAACACCAACTTGTCTTTTTCTTAAAATATTATTATCTCCTAAAAAATAAATCACCTATATTAGCTCAAGGGTCAACTATTGAATTCAGTTTATATTCTATTGTATTTTCAGGGATCTTGCTTTCATCGTATTGTCAAAGGCTTTATGATCCAAGCAGGCGATATATCTGCAGGAGATGGTACTGGAGGAGAATCTATATATGGACTCAAGTTTGAAGATGAAAATTTTGAGATGAAGCATGAAAGGAAAGGGATGTTATCAATGGCAAACACGGGTCCTAATACAAATGGGTCTCAGTTTTTTATCAGTACTACCCGAACAGCTCATCTAGATGGGAAGCATGTTGTATTTGGGAAAGTTGCTAAAGGAATGGGCGTGGTCCGTTCAATTGAGCATGTTACGACCGGAGATGAGGACCGTCCTGTTCTCGAAGTTAAAATTGTGGATTGTGGAGAAATTCCTGAAGGAGAAGATGATGGCATATCTAACTTTTTCAAAGACGGTGATACGTTTCCTGATTGGCCAGCAGACCTTGCTGATAACCCTAGTGAACTTGACTGGTGGATGAAATCGGTTGACTCAATCAAAGCTTTTGGCAATGAGTATTTCAAGGTATTGGTGCTTTTCTATACTGTAAAATGAGCTATATTATTTCCTCTAAGATATGAATGAAATATTTATGCCTGATAATAGTTTTAAATTAATATAATTTTTCATGACAGAAACAAGACTACAAAATGGCTCTAAGGAAGTATCGAAAGGCTTTACGTTACCTAGATATTTGTTGGGAGAAGGACGATATAGATGAAGGTTTGCTTCATTTTGTTACTATTTATTTATTTTACTTTACTGTGCAATGTGCAGCAATTATGCTACAAATGCACTTCACCTTCTTTACATATAATAAGTAGTTTTATTTATGGCTTTGCAGAGAAAAGTTCAGCTTTGAGAAAAATGAAGTCTCAGATATTTACTAACAGCTCTGTAAGTTGGAATTGTACACTGTTGCGGATAACTTTAAAATGCACCTATATTAATTACCTTGACAATTTACTTTTGTATTATTTGTTGAGTCCTGTTGCCACTTTGCATATATAAACTGATCTCACTCTACTGATTATTATTTTTTCCTTTCATTTTTTTACAGGCTTGTAAATTGAAATTAGGGGATATTAATGGTGCATTGTTAGACACAGAATTTGCGATGCGTGAAGGAGATAGCAATGCCAAAGCTTTGTTCCGCCAAGGACAGGTTGGTGTATGGCTATTGAATAGCTATTGTCATAAGCTAGAAGCTTTTTGTCACCCTTTACTATGTCAGGCATCTAGTTGCTGGTATTTAATGTGTCCTGCTTTTTTCTGTTCTTTACTCTGATAATTATTAATTTATTATGTTACGTCCATTTCACCAGGCATACATGGCACTGAATGACATTGATGCTGCAGTTGAAAGCTTTAAGAAGGCACTGACCTTGGAGCCAAATGATGGTTAGTAATGAATATAAAAGTTTGGATCAAGCCTTTGTCGTGTACTCTTCTGTACTATATATATGCAGGGATTACATTTAATGATATTATTTATGTTAAGAAGTCCCAAATTGAATGAGATATGGCCTAAATAACTAAATAAGTGTTTATAAGTAGTGAATAGTCTTCCCTTTACAAGTCAGTTTTGTATGGTTGAGTTAGACCTAAAACAAATTCTAAGATCATAACAGAACCTGACTCTGATACCATATTAGATTTTTATATTGGGTCTAACTTATCTTGACAAATAGGTTTGAGCTAGGTCCAACCCAAATTCTAAGACGGTATCAGAGCATCCAAGATCCGTTGGACTACTTGTTATTGGATCCTTCAAGTCATGCTCTAGATGTCCAATCTTGAGCGTGAAAGTAGTGTGTTGAGATATTTCACATTGATGAGATATGATATGAATACATGTTTATCATCGGTAGGTAGTACTCACCTTACAAACTGATTTTTAGGGTCAAGACTCAACCCAAATTTTAAGAATTTTTAGTCATGTTAGAGTCAGTTTTCTCAACACAAAAAAACAAGTACTTGATGACATTTTTAATGGTACAAGTTGAAAATTAATGTTCGAGTAATGTAAGTAAGGGGGATGTTGAGGAAGAAAGCAGGAATATTAAATGAAGAGATGGGTTATTTTTGAAGAACTAAAAGTTATGCGGCTAAATGTGGCCATTTACGCTGAACGTTGTAATATTTTGTGTAAATCCTATAATCTAGATCTTTCTGTAGCTTACTTGATATCTTTCTATGTTCAGCTGGAATAAAAAAGGAACTTGCTGCTGCCAGGAAGAAGGTGAGCGCGTCTTTGAAACAAGCACTGAAGCATTATATACTTGTCAGGAATCTAACTGGTTTTGTTTGTTGCAGATATCTCATAGGACTGATCTAGAGAAAAAAGCATATAGTAAGATGTTCCAATAAGCACAAAGGTTAGTCTCAGAAGTGATGACTATATATATATATACGCCTGCATTTCAACTTAGTATAAAATAATAAAATGTAACAACATTTGCATGCGCGTTTGAGTAGAAACACACATGTGCGACAATCGCAATTTTCCATATTTGAGTTACATTATTATTACAATTATAGTTGCATAATTGCATATAGACTTATTTTCATACTGAATTATTGAGTAATGAGCAGTTTTTAAATTGCGGCTTTTGTTGATATGCAGCTTCTTCTTTGTTCCTCATTTTCAGGTTTATGTAGAGCCAATGTGAACAATCATACACTTGCAGCATATATGTATACAAAAAGGTAAAAGGTTTGGGCTTGAACCCATTGTTACTTAAACTAAAAGTATTGAGAATGAGGCAAATGAAACTTTAAGCCAACAATTTTGTCAACCTTTTATTTTACTGTGATAATTTTATTGGGTGGTGGTTCTAGTCATTGAAAAGCAGTTTTGTTGATGGACCACAGATATTGCTGTATGTGATTTTGATATTTCTTATTGGGAACTTATACTTGTAATGTAGCACATTTTTTGTTAGAAATCAAGAACCACACACCCTGGTTGTAAGTATAGTATTCAGACTGAATAATCTCTTAATGTGGTTATTTTCCCCAATTGTAGCAGATGGATCTTTTATTTTGCAATTTCTCTTATTCGTTTTATTTCACCACCATTGCAACTATTGCAATGCTGCGTTTGGATATCTTAATTAAGCGTATGTGTCCGAAGCTTTTTTTATAATCAAAGAGAGAATGTGGTTAAACCGTTTCTTTGAATTATTTTGTAGAGTTTATTGAAATATGCAAAAAATAACTTATAGATATGTCATAAATTTTCTCCAAACACACTCTAACTTATGGTCATGGAAGTCAAAACACTCAACTAAGACCTTACTTGATAATAAACAAAGGTTTTTGTTTTCAATGGAAAATTTGGGGACTATACAAATGCCATTTCTCTAGCTAAACTAAGAATAAGAATAATATGAAGAGTGAAAAAGTGAGGAACAACAATTATTCATCATTCAAAATAGTAATTAATAATCGAGTTGTGAATGGACGTTTTTGTTGTTTCTGAAAATATGAATATTTGAGTTAATTTATCGCATGTTTTGCTTGGTATTTAAATATGATCTAACTTGCAAGCTTCGCATTAAAGTAAGTGGTAACTTTTTGAAGCTTTCATATGGAATCTCTTCAGATTGATTTCATAGTTAAAGTCATGGCATGCATATGCTATTTAACCCAGCCAAAGAAGAAAAAAAAAGTTAGTTGCATGGATTTGCATTAATTGAATTTGAAATGTCATCAACTCATACTAATATTCTTATAAAATTTAAATATTTTATAAACTAATTTATCTATAATTAGTCAGTGTACAATTATAATTACTCATAAATTTATTTTTGAGATAATTAAATTTTAACTGTAAATTTGTTTTCATGACATTCGTGTGGAATTAACGTGTATAAATCACATATTCAATTAAAATGTCATATTAAAATACCTAACAACAAAATTTACACAATTTTTTTAATATTTTACATTGTCAAATATATATTTGTCAATTCACAAATTTAAAAATTAACTTAGACCGACACTTATCAATTTGCATATTCACTCCATTTTAATCTTTTAGTCATTAATGTTCATTAGAGTAACTTACAATTCCCGAACTAATTAAACCGGAATGCACAGAGAACCCAACATTATGAATTCCTATTTGTTATTCTTGTTTCCTCTCCATCTTTTAAATATAATGAATACAATTTACCAATTCTATTTATATATAACAAAACATAAATGACATATTCTAATAAATATACCTATAATTTATTATAATGAATCAATCTAAATCTTTCTAAAATTTAGTGACACATAACTTAAAATACCTTGGACCTAATCTTAACGTATTTCAGTCTTAGGAGTCCTCTACCTCTACGATAGTTTTTTTTCTTCTGCTTTTTTGTTCTTCAGTCACAAAACAAAAACGCCACCAAGCCATCATTATCACATCATTCAAAGGCGTGTATTTAATTTTACATTAAGTCATGGAATTAATAACTACAGTTTTATATGATAATTTTCTACCCACTAGATTTTCAGTTAAATGTGCAATATTAGTGAGAAACACTTGTTTTGACCTCATAAAATTCAAACCTCATAATAGCAACACCACCCCATTTGACCTTTTCCTCAATACCAATTCCCACTATTTTTGTTACCAATTCATATATATGTCTGCCAAGCATGCACCAACCAATTCTCTCTAATACTGAATTAACTTGCTTAAGAAACAAACCAAAACTAACTAAATAAATGAATAGTAATATAAATGCCAAACAATGGGTAAAGAATGTGAATAAATAATCTTTATTAAAAAAGGAAACTTGGTCGAGTTCTCTGCTTTCAGTTCTGCTCGATCTCAAACCATTTTATCTTTCGGTTTAAATTCATAAAACTCCAATATATTTTAAAAGATTAAAAATAGAATATGCCTCCTGTAATTTTATTTTACACTGACCTCCAATCATAATGTACTGTTAAACAGAACAGTTATCTTTAAGTTTTTAAGTTGCAATTAAAAAATGAACTTATGTAAGTAAATTGTAACTTCTCAATTGATATTGATGTAAAATTATTTTATACAAAATAGTTTATGCTCATTAAACTGATTCTATTTTTATTTGTGTGATTCTTCTTATATTTATCTATGGTTAATTTGCAAATTATTTATTTTATCAATTAAACCACACGATAAATATAAAATCAATTTAATTTATATATAGAGTTAATGTAGAAAAATTTTATACTGTCAATCAATTACAAATATTAGATTATTAAAAATATTTAACTTTTATCGTAATTGTTTTAAAAGTCGTGCACATAATTATTATGATGTATCGAGTGTGTAAAAAAATTTACATTGTCAATGCTTAAAAATTAAATTTATAAAATTTAGACTAAAATATTATAGTTTGGTTGTTTATCTTTTTGTCAAAATTTAATGCGGCCCTTTATTTGTTTAAAATATTTATTTTAGTTGTTTTATCTATCAAAATTACTCAAAGTGATTCTTTTAGTCAACTATGTTAAATTTGATGATAAAAATGTTGATGTGGCAAACGATTTATTGTCAGAATTATTTTGTCTCTCATTTTTTATTTTTTTAATCTTTTGAAAGATTCATTTTATAATCTATCTCTCCAATGTTGCATAAATTAATTCGAGTAATAAAAAAAAATGTTGCATAAATTAATTTAGTTATTTGGACATATTTTTTGTATTGACTCCTAAGTCTTGACAAATTCTACCCCCACTTACTTATATTTGGACTAATGAAAAGTAGTAATTTGGTCATTCCACACCACCACTTATAATGCTTTATTTTCCTTTCACAAGCACCTCTATATAAACCTCCTTAATAACTCCAATCAAATCACAACACACTCACTCCCTTTGCTTTATTAATTAAGAAACAGCTAAGAGACAAGATAGAATATTCATACAACAATGGCCATCACAAACTTTGTTCATGTCCTCACCTTACTGGTTATAACCGCTTCAATGTTTGCAGTTACTATGGCAAACAAGGACTGGCCCTCCTTTGGTTTTAACCACACTGATTGGAGGTCTAGATTTGGAAACCATCACCACCATATAAATAAGACAGAACAACAACCCAAGAAGATTATTGTGGGTGGCTCTGAAAATTGGCATTTTGGCTATAACTACTCAGATTGGGCTATGAAGAGTGGCCCTTTTTACCTCAATGATACTCTCGGTAAGTATATTAAATTTATTTACTTTGTATATTAATATTACAATTTAATTAATGTTTTAGTTAAACAATAACAACAAAATGCAATTAATTAGTTAGGAGCATTTTTTGTAAAAAAAAATATTAATGTATCTAATAATTTCAAAAGATACTTATATTTAGGCAAAAAATAAATTTCAAATAGAGCTCATATTTAGAGAGGGGTATAGTATAAGTTATAAACTCCATTGGTCAAGCTAATTGTTAAAGCATATATATTACTTTTAATACTTTTTTAATGATAATTTTTAGTATTAATGTGTATATATTTATGCATGTAGTTTTCAAGTATGATGCTCCAAATGCAACGAGTTTCCCACACAGCGTGTACATGTTTCGAAATTGGTGGAGTTTCATGAATTGTGATGTTAAAAGTGCAAAGATGTTGGCTAATCACACACAAGGTAGTGGGGAGGGATTTGAATTGGTGTTAAACAAGTGGAAACCTTATTACTTTGCTTGCGGTGAGAAAAATGGATTACATTGCAACATTGGACAAATGAAATTCGCTATTTTCCCAATGCTTCGTCCCTTCTGGTCATCGCCTTGAGAAAATGCATATTCGAATTGCATGCAACTTTTCAATTTTATACTTTTTCCTTTTTTAATAATTTTCATTATACATTCCACTAAATTAAAATAAAACAGTTTTCTTATAGAAGAAACTTAGGTGTATTTTTTTAAGTGTTTTTTTTATGTGGTTCTTAATTTAAAATACATCTTTTGTGATTGTGAATTTAAAGCAATCATAATTGATTAAGTTAAACACCACACAAAAATCATATAAAAAAATACACCTAAATTTTGTGTTTTTCTTATTCTTGCACTTATCAACATGTATGATTTTGTGATGGTTTGAATAATATAGATGTTATGTGTTTCTTATTTGTAAGTTTATTTCATTTGTAGTATTTCTCTCTCTCTCTCTATGATTTATGTTTTTTTATTTCTACTCTCATGTATTCTTGCAATTACGAAATAGCATAGCACTTTCCATTTTATAAATTGGCGATTGTTTGACCTTGTTAATAGCGTTTATAGCTTCAATTAATGTTGCACGAGATAATAGAAAAAGGTTAGCTTCAGGTCATGTTAGTTACTTTTCCAACACAGATGCTCAGCTAAAAATACTACAGTCCTGTTTAATTACTTTTTCAAATATAAACCATTGATTTGATTTGGGTCAATCTTAAATTGAATTAAGTGAAATTTGATATCACAAGGTGCATGTATTCCTACCCCCACTCACTAAGAAAATAATATATTTTGAAAAATGCAATTCGAATTTTAGTTTAATTTATTTTCTTTCGATCCTGCACGATTACACAAGACTATTTTATTAAGAGAGCTTTTACTGTATATTTATAAATTCAAGGATCTTAATATATTTGCTCTATAAATCAGTAAATTAAATATTATTTTTATGAATCAAAGAGTTAGTTATTTAACTTTTGTATTTTAGAAAAATCATTTCTTTATAAGAAAATACATTTTACAACAAACGGCCTTCTCGTAAAGACCGTGGAATAGTTTGGGCTTGGCTGGAAACCATACAATGATATGGGCTTTGGGATTTCGATGTCCTACGAGGAGTGCTGTTTTGGGAAAATTAGACTCTATATGCCCCAATTTTATAAATGTCAAAGTTAGTCTTAACTTTTTTTTTTACTATTTTATCAACTCAACTCAAATTTAATTTATTTTATTTTTTACCATTCAAATATTTTCAGACCAAACAATCAAGTTTTTCTAA
Organism: Cicer arietinum; assembly: GCF_000331145.2. Taxonomy (NCBI): domain Eukaryota; kingdom Viridiplantae; phylum Streptophyta; class Magnoliopsida; order Fabales; family Fabaceae; genus Cicer; species Cicer arietinum. The sequence goes on from NC_021165.2 coordinate 16,778,067, forward strand.
ATATAAAAGATTATTATAAATTATGAGAATTTTTTATAAAATTTTCAATATTAAAAATTAATCGAAGGTTGAGAAGAGGTGTACTAGATACATTTAAAAAAAATTGCCAGTATAAAAGAGTTAAAAAATATATACAAAAGGTTTGTGTCGGAAAATTTAAAAAAAGATTTCCAAATGTTGAAAAAATATGTATCGGAAACCTTTACCAAAATTTTTCAATATAAAATGTTGAGAATGTTAAAAAATAAATTTAAAAAGATTATAAAATTAAAAAATAATTTTTTTCTGTAAAACTACAAGTTTTCATATAATGAGTTGTGTTTTGATAATGTTGAAAAAATATTTTGGTAATTTCGAAAAACTTTAAAATAAATTTTTTGATATTAAAAATCTTAAAAATAAAATCTTTGAAAAAATAAAATGATATGATGATAAAAAATGACAAAAGGTCACCATGAGTGAGTTTTTTTGTCCAGGGAAGTGGGCTTACACAATGGCCCTTTTCAAGTTTTTATTTTGCAACCCGGTTTTAGTAGAGCTTGCCTTTTTTATTGAGGATTATATTCGGTATTTGCTTTTCTGTTTCTAAATATATTATCGATAATTAAAATTCAGTAGTATATTTTATATTACCAGAAACTATAATCATATAAAAGACAAAAGCAAAATATCGAGACTTGAATGAGCGATTATTTTTTATGTCCATATTAATATATTATGATTTTTTATTGCATTTGTCTTTTTTATTTAAAGTCAATGAGGTTTTAACGGAAAATCTCATGCATACTGATCAAATCCCTCACCACTAGACCAAATCGCTCACCACTTGACCAATTCTATTGCATTTCTCCATATTATTATGATTAAGTTTTACAATATTTAAGAGAGAATAGAAGACAAATTACATTGAAAAAGTTATGCTAACAATAATAATTGTAGTCATTCAATTATAGTATACAAGACGAGTATTTTTTCAAAGAAATCAAATAAGACGAGTATTTTTTCAAAGAAATCAAATATTTGATTGAAAATTACTATCATATTTATAATAGACTATATTTACAAATTTTAAAATTAATAACTAAATGTTAATACACGCCGCATGCGTTGCACAATAAAATTTAATATATATATTAGTGAGTATAAGATAATAATAATAATAATAATAATAATAATAATAATAATAATAATAATAATAATAATAATAATAATAATAATAATAATATGTAATTTAAAAATAAAGTAATTTTTGTTTTAGAATATAATATACTCAAACATTTGTGTCAAAAGACAAATATATTTTTTAAACTATATATAAATTAGGTTTGTTTTAATACAAAGAAAAATGTAAAACCTTGTTAACTAATACAATCTATGCAAAAGATATTGAAATGAGATTAATCATAAGATTTTGTAACTTTCAAAATGCAATCCTTTGTCTTTAATTTTTTTTTAAATGTAGAATTGGTTTATTTATGTTTTTTTGTTTTTATTGAAGTGTTCCTTTTAATGATATATTTGTTAAATATTTATACATTTCTTTATTGTTAAAGTTGTACATTTAACTATAATATGCTCTTCACTTTATATGATATATCTTAATTTTGAAACATTAAATTTTATAAATATATTTAATTTTTGACATTTTTAATTTTATATGTTTATCGTAATTTTTAATATTAATATGCACTAAATGATATCGTGTGACATTCGGTGTATTAAAATATTTATTCGTGAGTAGTAATTTGTTAAAAATAATGTTTACAATAGTGTTCAAAATATTGAAACAATTATTCACGTGTGCAAATATAAGTGGTATATATGTAAGAAAGAAACACTACATGACGAAATATAAATTTCTTAAGGTTAAATAATGATAATATTTTTTATATAATAAAAATGTTAGTTAGACAAAATGTAACCAAATTATATATTATGGTATTATGGATGGACAGCAGTTTCAATTGTTTTAACTATTATTTTTATCTAAATAATTAGAATGTGAAAAGAATTTTCAAATAATTATTTGACGTGGTCAACAAACTTTAAGAATGGGTTACAAAAAATGGTAGGCAAGAAGAGTTTGTAGATGTTTAAAACATAAATTTTTTGAGTGAATAGTAAAATGGTCAAAAGTTAGTGAAATAGTTAGAAGTTATTCATTTCCAAATATTTAATATTATTCATCTTTATGTTTCAATTATGATTTGTATTTTTTAATTATAAAAAATAGGAAAAAATATTATGAGAGTTGCATTTTGAATATCATAAGGAAAAAACTCACCTCTTATCTAATGATAGTTATATATAATTTTCAGCAATAATTGATAATAGACGAACAATATTATTGAAGTATGTGTGAACTGAAAATATGTCGTACAAATGAGTGTGGTTTAGTTACATTTAATAATGTCTATATCATTGTTAAGTGAGTTGAACCAAATGCAAGAAGGTGGTTGAAAAACAATGGAACTTGCATTATGATGCTTTAAAGATATTCAATGGTTTGTTATTTTTTGTATGAGTTATAAAAATAAAAGATTTGATGGGTAATCAAAGTGATAGGTAATGGAGTAATAAATTGGAACTGAAATTACAAAACATATGGAATAAATTCGAAACTGTTGTAATATTATAATAAATTATTTTTTCTATGTAAACAAGATTGGGCAAAATTATTATAAAAGAAATTAAAAAATTGATATAGTAGTTTTTGAAAGTCCAATTTGGTACATGTATGTTTACGATAAAAATGGAGGAATGTGCCTAACAGTACAATGTATCCATCTATGTAATAAAATAGATCAAGTACAGAATTATGAAGCTCTCTCCCACTGGCACTGCCATGACTAAATATAGTATCTGCAACCGAAAGTTAAAGTTCCATTATGCTTGGTCATTATAATTGATTGAACAGATCCAAAAAGGCTGATGCTAGCTAAAGTACTACTCTATTACAAATCTCAGAAACAATTCCAAAACATAACTGATGAATTGTAACCTCTATTGGATAGAATTGCTACTGGATAGTGGAAACTATCAAGTTGCATTGTTTAGAAATTCGGGAAAGTAGACACACATGCATAACTCAACTTCACAATTGCAGGTTGGAAACATGATTGTCTTTGAGGAAATGGTATATGTTGAGTTGATAATCTCTTTAATATGCTTTGATAATTAAACAACAGTTGCAATTATTCAACTTGGACAAAGAGGCTGGTTCATAATATTGATATCATATTCTGAAAATCATTAGTTACTTTTCAACGTGTTTATCCTTATAGCAACTTTCTCTATTCATTTTTAATAGATTTAATTGCAGTTTTGGTATCTATATTTTAGTGAAATCACGAAAATAGTAATCTCATTTTATTTTTCTCTAGTTTTGGTCATCTAAATATAATTTTGATCTAAAATTAGATGAAATGTCATTTTTATGCGCTTATTTAAGCCACATTATGTCTTAAGATTTCGTTATGCAACAATTGTACATAAATAATGTCTCAAGAAAAATGACAATTCATTAAGTTTTGGACCAAAATTATGGGGACCAAAACTGAGAGGACGATTTTCGTGATTCAACTAAAATAAGAGACTAAAACTGCAATTAAGCTTTTTAATATTTTACTCCTTTCGTGTCACAATAATTTTGATTTGAGATTTTTGTAGATATATTACAAAAGGGAATAATTAAGTACTTTTTCCAAACTAGCTATGTTAATTATTAATTTGATTTTCAGGATTTTTGAAAGTTATGTATATATTAATTATTAAATGAAAATATAAAAAAATTAAAATTACATTGAAAATTTTAAATAACATTTATTTTAAAATAATTCTTTAACTAAAATAATACTTATTGTGAGACTTAGAAAATATACAGCAACTTATTCGTGCCTTCTATTTATACAGCAATTTATTTTGATGAAGAAATTCTGAAGTATTGAAAATTTTGGCAGCAGACAAAAAAATGGTTCGAAAACTTTGCAGCTACATACATGTGTACAATCATTTCATGTACACAAGATTGTTGTTGCTGTTTTATGACCCGTCATTTAAAAGAGCTGCCACAGGACACATAACAGTTAATTTACATTTATTATCTTTACTATTCAAACAATTTTATAGAGTTAGTTGAAATCTAACTCACATGTTAGTTTAGAATTATAAAAAAAGACAAAAATGAGAACTATATAAATAAGCTCTAATTCTTTTATTATAAGATGTATACGTCAGAAATATTTTAATTTGTATTTATATTATTTATTTTTTCTTATAGTATTCTTGTATTAGAGTACTATGAAATATAATTTAATATTTTTTTTTAGAGAATTTGAATATATTGGAAATTATATAGATGTTTGAGAAAATTTATAAATTATAATAATTTTTATATAATATTATTATCCGATTGTTATTAGACAATAATTATAGTTTCTATCTGATTTTGAAATCTCCATTTCAACCTCTTATATTTTAATTGTGGTATTTAAATTAATGTATTTTGTTTTTCAAGCCGTAGGTTCATTTTATTAAATATATAAGACAAACTTCCATGTTTATGTCCACTAGAATTAAATTTGACCAACTGAATAAAATTTGTACTTTGAAGCTTCAAATGAAAAATAGTAGAAGAAGATAGATATGGAATTAAACTAAAAATTATTGTAGATAAAAAACAAAACTAACTTAAGTCTATTTTATAAAATTATGCAGTTGAAAATGAAAGATTAGGAATCTTATGTATTCTTAGACCACTTTGGATTTTCTCATTCGGATGATATTCAAAAATTCAAATATATGGGAGATTCATATGCATGCGTATAATTTGATCCACCTTCCTATCAACAAAATCGTGTTTTCAAATTATCAAATCTTTGTAAAGCTAATTGGGTTGGTCAGATATCAATTAATTAATTAGTATATATGTGATGGATCATATCATATGTGATTATTTTGGCATTTGGTGGTTGATCTAACTTCTAATGAATTTGAACCTTCAAGTTCAATTCACATTGACAAATTAACAGGGACCATAGAATGTATCAATATTAGCATAGTAACCGCCAAAATATCATATGCATCAAAAAGATTTCCTCCTCACATTTTAGCTTGACCTAATTAAAGATGTCTTTCACCTGTGTGTAGTTGGGGGAAAATTGGAATTTAAGAAACCAACAAAATTTGATTTGTTATTTTACATTTTGGCAGTATTAATTAAATCCGATTTAGAAATTAGAACTCAATTAATTTCATGCACTCAAATGTATGGTTGCTTAGCTACTCGGTGAAATAAAATATCCAAAGTAATTAAAATTGTTATACTCTTTCCCCGTTCCTTTTTAATTATCAGAAGAAAAAATTGTTCTTATTTAATTGCGGTCTTTCAAACAATCCGAAGAAGCTATGAGTGAAGAAACAAAAATTGCAAGGTATGGTAAGTTAAATGGAATGAATATAGAGAAAGAATTAATATAGCAAAAGAGAGAATAAAGTTGAGAAGTGCAGTTGATATACGAGTAGTAGTTAGTAGTTAGTTAGTTGTTTATGTAAGTAGCACGCACATGTGCATCACATCACACGTATTACTATCAATGTGGGGACACGTCCTACATAATTTTGATCAATACTACTCATCACTTGCCTTTGCCTGTTTAAATCATGATAGTGCCACATATTTTTCTAACTCAACCAGAGAGGCCTTTCAAGTTCTCCATGTCATCCTCCACTAAATAAGTAATACTATCATTTTCACTCCTCTACATATAATTCTTGTAGAGAAATTTAATATATTGAGATAATGATACTAATTTAAATCTTCCTTTTTTCATGTTTATAACTTGTCTTTGATTTTTTAAGAAAAATAAATTAATATTAATGTTGCAGATCCTTTAAGAGATGGATTCCAATATTTTTTTTTTAACCTTGAAGCAGGTGAGCAACTTTAAATGAATGCATTGATTGCCTATTAAAAAATGGATGCATTGATTAAACACACCACATATAATGGTTAATTATGGTCAAATTTGTGTCCTTACAATGGGATTTTAGTGGGAAACCCACTTTCACCGCCCCATCATCATGAGGCAAGAAAATTAATTTTCTAACATTTTTTCAACAAAAATTATTAGAATAAATAATTTTCGACACTATCTAAGAAGAAAAGTGAGTCACATAGTAGAATTGATGAACTTAGAAAATAATGGTTCAACTTAATAAATAGAAAAATAATTAAAAATATATAAAATTAAAAAAAAATTATTATACAATTAGGGTGATGTACTTTTATATAATGTTTTTGATGTAATTAATATAACAAAATTTTACTTAGTTATAATTAACTTTTAACTATCTTAAATCATATATAATTAAATATATTTAACAATTTTGCAAGTTGATAGTGTGTTATAACATTTCCATATTGGGAACAACAATATAAAAAAAATATAATGTAACTAATGAATGAAAATTAAAAAAAATATATAATTACATCGGCTAAATAAATAAAGTTGATGTAGAAGTATTAGCGGTCGATGTACATGCCTCTCGTCGAAGAATTTTACCTACTTTGGACTAACTTAAAAATATTTTGAAGTATGCACAACATTCACTTCAATATATAATCAATAATATTCAAAAGTCAAATTTGGCTAACAAATCTTAACCATCGTAGGATGGAAGTACAAAAAGAATGATAAATGTCTAACTATGATAAGTTAGGAGGACAAAGAGAATGATAATTGTTTTATTATTGTAAGATAGAACCACAACGAGAAAGTCAACAATGCCTAACAAGAATGAAATTATAGTGAAATATATCACTAAAGAAGAATATGATTAATTAACAATGAAACTTCCAAATAATCATATCACAAATCACAAACTATTTTCAATCTTCAAATATTATACAATCAATTTGAGAAAAAATGAATAACACATAGCTAAATTGAGAATTTTGCTTTAGCGTGTTTATTCTCGGTAGTGAAAGTACATCCAAATTTGAATGTTATTTTGAGTGTTTGCATCACAATGTTAGTGAGATGTTACCAATCTGTCAAAACAACCCCATCATATAAGACAATGTCCAATATAACATTTTCTCAATAGAGCAACAGAGGAGAGAAGGACACAAGATCAATGATAAAGAAAATTGGAAAATAAAAGTGGATACAACAAGAATCTACGGGAGTCTTGATAAAAAATCTCAAGAACTTAATAGAAAATGAAAAACTAAAAATGAATCAATAAAAATTTATCAAGAAAAATATTGAGAAAGAATGTATTAAATCATTATTACTCTGATAATATCTTGAAAACTATGGTTGAACATAAAAAAAGAGAAATGATTAAAGAGAAATATTAAATTTGAAATGATAATGTTTAGAATTATTATACGATTAGAGTATGATGCACTTTTATATAATACTTGTAATGTAACTAACATAACAAAATTTCATCATAACTAACTAACTACCTTAAACCATATCTAACTAAATCTAATTATAGGTAACAAAAGATAGGGAAGGAGCAAAGGGTAAAAAAGTAACATGATCAATTTAATATATTTAAAAAGAGAATTATTATTAGTTAAATTAACACTAATATTCATTTTACAATTGTCACTAATGGAATTTAAAATTCGTTACAATGTCAAATTTTAATCATTGAACTAACATCTAATGTACAATTAATTAGGTGATGACATCAAAAGTGTTTTTCTGATTGTCTCAATTCCACCATAATTATATGAGATTATATTCAATTGGATTTTTTTTAGAATAACCACGTTCGTATTGAGATTTCTTTTTCATGAAAAACACCATTTAGTGCATGTTTGGTTGTACTTTTGGGGGAATTAAAATCAATTTTGGAGGTGTAAAATTGATTTTGATTTGTTTGATTGCTACATAATAGACTTATTCTTGTTTTTTAAAATTGACTATAGCTTAAAGTTAGGAATTGAAGATTTTAAGTTCAAACTTGATTTCTACGTTAAAATATACGGTTCAACTACTCATTTTTACTTGAAGATATTCAAATACAAATTAATTTATATTCAACTTATTTTTAACACCCAAGAAACAAACACACACTGAAACTCCTATAAGTGTCTCTATTTATTTATTATTTGACAGGAGAATAATTGAGACATCGTTGTGGTATCCGGCAAAAGTCTTTTTCTTGCTAGAAAACTCTACGACTCTTAACTAATTGAATTTTATTCAAAGTAATAAAAATAAAAGTACTATGGTTGATGGCTGCAGTTTTGGCTTTTTAATAGTGGACAAGGCTTCAATGAAATCTACCACCCTTGCGATAGTGGACAAGTCTAAACTCAAGATTACACCTGACAATATAGTTGATTGATCATGACATTAATTTTTTTTTTGGGGTACAAGACATTAATATTTATTTACTTACCATGCATACCATTATTTCCCTTAGTCATTACCCATGTGTTTATTGACTGTGTACGTTTGGATCAGTGAATAATTCATTATTTTAATTTTATTTTATAAAAAATGATTGGGGTAGGGAAACATAAACTTAATTACACTGATATTATTTTCCAAAGGCACTATCAAGCATACAGTACGCGATTATGACATAAATCATGGTACAAGCTAAAACTATATATTTAAGGGCTTAATTTTGCATAAAGCATGTTTTTAACATCTATATGATCCAATTAGAGAAGTGTGGTTTGGAGACTGAGTGGAACGTTGGGAAAAAAGTTACCACCACTATTTCAGAAAAAAAGAAGAAAAAAAAGCGTCACCAAGTATTAATTAATGCTGGTATTAAAAGAATTAAATTGATTTTAATCCATCTTCCACATTGATTAATATTAACATAAGTTTTTGCATTATTAAATGAAAATTTAAATTACTGTATCCTTATAATTTCTACAGTCGCACTCTCTAAATTAAAAAAATATTAGATGAAATAAAAAGTCGCATAAAATTTTATTCCTGTTTGAAATCAAAGTTGCTAGAAATTAAATAAAAATAAAGAAAGTTATATATATATATATATTTAAGAAAGAAAGTTAATTTATAACAAGCTCCGTATATTTTTATATTTTTTGTCCCTATTATAAAAGAAGGTTACACATTATGAAATAATGGTTTATTTTACTATTAGACCCATATTCAATTTTCTATAAAAAAGAACATAATTCACTAAGTTACAATTCACTATCATTTTATTCTTTTATTCAATTTCAAAATCGATTCACAATATTTAATTGCAGAATAATTAATTGATGTGCTCCATAGGTGTCATGTTAGTGTTAATAACTTGACATTGTAACATCAAATAACAAAATTCAAATATTATACAAGACAGTTGTCAAATAATCATTAATTATACTATTAATAATAATAATAATAACTCCACTTCCTCCATTATTTTTCTAACACTAAATGTTAACATTATTTAATTTATTTAAGAATTAATATTTAGTGAATAAAAAATAGAATAAATTTGTTTGCAAAATAATTTTTTTGAAGTTGTAATTTATAATTGATAAGTGCTAATAGTACAAAATTCGATATCTTATAAAACTTTTGAGACAAAGTAGGCATGAAGGTCAACCGCGATTCAATAGTTACTGATATCTATTTTATTATCTATTTATGTTTCTATTATTTTTAGATTAGGTTAGATAGGTAACAGAAGTTGCAAAGATAATTTTAATTTCGAAAGACTTTGAATCATTCAAGTCTTAAATCATTTGTCTTATACTCATATATTATGATTTTAAAAATAAATTAGTATTATAATGCATTAATTTAGAAAATGTATGTTGATGCAATTTTGGAACTGTTGAGTCAAGCGGAAGGAACTAAAGTCTCACAATTGACAAACCACAATTTGAATTTCAAATATAAGATTTGTTCATATTTAGTATTTAATAGTATTCAAATAGAATTATCTTCGGTAAAAGGAATATGTGAAAAAAGAAAGAAAAAAAAAACTTATAATATTTTTTCTCTTAAATTGAATCAATTTGCACTGTAGATTAAATAGATCAAAAGTAATGAGTTGTAAATAAACTATCGTCCAAAATAGTGCAAACCTTGCTGCAAAACACTTGTTTTGTTGAAACATAAAGTATACTAATAGATATAATATACAATTCTTGTGTATATAAGATGAAAGTTGAACCATTAATGGAGTGTATCTTGAACCATTGGAAGTGTCTTAAAGGATATACAGTTTTGTGACGGGACGAGATACATATCATTTAACAATTACATGTGTCGCTGTTCGTCTAGTCTGGGCACGAGTTTAGCTTCCAACAATCACTTGATCTGAATCTTCTGTTTTTTGACTATTTTTCTTTTCAACATTATTAATAGTGTTTTACTATTTAGAAAAAGCACTACAAAGTTGGATGCAATTCTCAGTTTTCTTTCTCTTGCTCGACACTCTTCCGAACCACTTCTCTCTTTTCTTTTTGCCATTTCAATTTTAAGAATCCTTTTGGTTTAAGAATAGTTCTAATATCATTGTCCTTTTGATTTTAAGAGTGTTTTTAAATACCATTATCCTTTCGACTTTAAAGTGGTCTTAGTGTCATAATCTCTTCGGTTTGTGAGTGATCTTAGTGCTATATTAGATGGTTAATTATCTAACGCGTCTTACAATATAGTGGGAGTACGATATAATTTTAGTTGAACTGTTTTATTCTAGAGACATCATGATTAAAAGTCTATTTATACAATTTAAAACAATATCACAAACTGTTATAAAGAAACTATCTAATACTCAATCCGTAATAGTTTTAGCGGCAATAATGATTTTTCGAAACTATTTTATGTTAGGGATATTAGGGATGCCTGCTAATTACTCTTTGTTTTAATGGTAGACTTGAGAATGGTCCCGTGCACATGGGTGAGAACCTCTAAGTCATGTTAGTCAGGGAAATACTTAAAAAAAACTTACGTGCATTGTTAACTTGATAACTTAAATTGATTGCATGTGAACATACAAATCATATCGACTCGCAAATCAAGTTATAACTTCCATGTACCGATCCGTATCTGAGTTTAAAACAAGAACAAATCTTAAACTGTACACATATTATAATAAAATTTTAGTTTATTTTATATATTATGATACATACAGAATATTTTATACTATCAATGCATTATAACTATTTATATTTATTATTTAAGTGTTTATCAAAATTAAATATTTTTAAATGTTAAATGATTATAATTTACTGTCCGTATAAATATATATAAATTGAATTTATAAAATTTTAAACTTATACATTTTTTCTTATTTTATCGCAATAAAACTAACATTGTAAAGAAAATCCTAAAACATATTAAATGTAGAAAATACCACACGTTAACTGTATAAAAGTGGATTAGCATATGTTCATATTTTCATCTCAATTTATCAACGAGAGTCAAAAAAAAAATCGTAATTTATCAAATATTTCATTTGACTTTTTAGATTTTAAGCTAAGAAAGAAGTTTTATATGATTAATTACGAGCATTTGGTGTTGGACAGATATTTAAGCACACATATCAGCTAACGCGTATATATAAATGAATTGTGTGAAGTATTAGTAAATAAGTCGCTGATATCTTATATTTATTATACAATTTCAATTTATTTTTATATTTTTATAATTTTAAATACTAATTTATTAAATTATATAAAAAAAAACTACCATTGTGATAAAATCCTAAATATTTTTTTTTATATTAGTTATTAATATTTTCTTTTTAAGTTTAATATCAAATTTTATTAATTATTTTTATCATTTGATTAGATTTACATTTTAATATTTTGATTATATTTTATTAATTGTTTTTATATTTATATTTTTTTATATTTTAATTTTATATTTTATAAGAGTAATTGAGTAAATTACTAAACACTAACTTCAAATAAAATATAATAACTTATTCATAGTAACATTTGTTATAGTTTAATAAAATTATAATTTCTGTTTTTTTTTAATAATTATTATTTTTAAGAATTTTCATTTTTTGTTATAATTTTTAAAATGTAATAGAATCTGATCAAAGTAATAGTAATACCACTTTAAATGACAAGTTGTTTTGAATATATTTTATATAAAAATCATTTTTGATAATTTAAGTTTTTATAAAAAAAATTATTTTTATTATAAACGACAAACAACAAATAACTTCTGTTTTTTTTAATCCCAAATAATTAATCTTCCAATTATTGAATGAAAAACCCAATTTTTTTAATTTGTAACAAACCACCGGTATAATTTCCTACGTGGGTATATTTAGTGCATTTCTATTACACATGTTAGTGCTAGAACAAAATTGATCTCGAAATAACGAACGGTCCCTTATCAAAATCAAACATGTTGCTTTTATCATAATATTAGCAATTGTGTTTTAGAAATTGAGTTATAATCTTAGGATATATTTCTTTGTATCAAATTGTTATTAATAAATTTTGTTAATTTTATTTGGAACTCTAGCCTTCTCTCTCCTTCTCCCTAGTGTTAGCAATTTTCAACAAACTTTTAGCACTTTGTCCATGGTATGATTTATTAGAAAATACTAAATAAGTTTCCAAATATGTTTGATCGATTTTAGGGTGTTTATGTCTAAATTGATTTAAATAAAATGTTTAAACAAAAACAAGTAAAAATCCCACAAAAATCAAATTTATTATTTTTGTGATATTGAATCTAATTACATTCATAAATTTTAATACTTTATATGTTGTAATAAAATTTAATAAAAAAATCCCGTAAAACCAAATTAATATGTTTTATGAATTGATTTTTATTACTTATTTATTTCGTGCATATTTGATTTTATGGTGAGATTTGTAAAATCACATTAAATCATTGTGATTCTTGTTATTTTATAATGCTAATGTGATATAAATAGAATAAATTAGTTTTATTTAAATCTTGAATTGAAATAGATTTTTTCAATAATTGCAATTAAAATTGAACTGAAGTGTATATTATTTTAATCTTTAGATTATATAACTTTTGTTTAAAAAATGATCCAGATTGATTTGCAAACGCTTGTAATCTATCCATTCATGTATTTCTTGTTTGTCATGATATCTAATTTGTCAGATAAACCAAAATCATTTTATATTAATTTAAAACCGATATTAAGGATAATTTATAAAAATACTTATGTATATTTTTTAATCTATCGAAACACCTTTTACTTAGGACAAAACTGTTTGATCTTATGTACATATCCAAAAGAGACAAAATATCAATAGTATAATAGTATAGCTTGATATTAGAACATTAATGCACCAAATAAAAATCGAATCTATATTTTACACGATGAATTATAGATCTTCTTTAGCCTTAATTAAATGTTATTATTTTAATATACCAAAATAATTTCACATTATTTACAAAATGAAACGAAAGTAATTTATAAGCAATATTTAAATTCTTCAATAATTGAGACTCATTTTCTAAAGAACAAAACTATGAGATCTTACCTATAGACCTAAAAACACACCATACCTTGTAAATAACGAACCCTAATATTAGCCAAGAAAATAGGGACGAGCCATGCCAAAAACTATTTGTAAGAAGTGATTAATGAAGTGGAGAATATGTTATGCTCTTAAGTTGAAGTTTGCTTACTTCAAGTTGATGATGACTAATGTAGGGAAGAAAAAATAATAAATAATTGAAAGTCCTATGGCATATCCATCTAATGTAATTGTTTATACATCGCTATCTTATTTCTTAACCACTCAATGAAAAAACTACACACATATTTATTCAATGATAACTGCCCCTTTCTTTGTTTTGTTTTTAAGTTTTTGTATTCTTCCCTTCATATTCACCATGACAATCACCCTTTATTTTCCTCGTAATTTTACTTTCCATTAAATAGTTGTATTTCTCTTTGTACGGCATTGTTTGCCATCTGTCCAAAAAAGGAACAATATGTAGCCAAATCTGTGGCAACTATACAATACTCAATCCCCTTTTCACCAAAAAAAATAAAAATAAAAAGAAAAATAAAAATTACAATACCATCCCCCTTTGCCATCTTCACACCATGCTTCACTATTCTCTTCACCATCATCATCATAATTATAATTATAGTTTATCTCCCTTTGTTAAGTCATTGAACTCCCTATTCAATTTCAGAACCATTTATCTCTTCTCTTCACATCTCAAATTCAATGAACACCCGAAAATCAATACTCACGTGCATGACACGTGTCTCGTGAGTTTTATTCATCTCTACTTCTTCATATTCTCATATACACCTAAACAAATCCACCTCCTACCTATATCTCAAAAAACCTTTTAAAACTCTTTGCGAAGTTCGAATCTTTAGCAGAAAATAACAAGACCCAGAAAAACCGTTCCTGCAATGCGACAACGAATGATTCAATAGTTTCAGCTTCTGTGATCGTTCAACAATGGGGGGTTGCACTTCCAAGCCACAGAAACCCAACCCATATGCTTTAAGAGAAACGGAAGGTGACCCTACACAAACTCCGAAGACCCCACTCACTCCCGACGCTGAAAATCACCGCCGGAAAGATGACGTCATCGCCGGAAAGAAGTCTCCGTTCTTCCCGTTCTACAGTCCAAGTCCAGCTCGTTTTATGAAGAAGTCTCCGTCGTCGACTCCGTCGAGTGGAGGGAGTCGGAGTGCGAGCTCGACGCCTAAGAGGTTTTTCCGGCGACCTTTTCCTCCGCCTTCTCCGGCGAAGCATATAAGGGCTGTTTTGGCTCGGAGGCAGGGGAAGAAAGAAGCTGCGGCGATACCGGAGGAGGCGGAGGAAGGTGCCGGAGATTTGGACAAGAGATTTGGATTCTCGAAGGATTTTACTAGTAGGCTTGAGGTTGGAGAAGAAGTGGGTAGGGGACATTTTGGGTATACTTGTTCTGCTAAGTTCAAGAAGGGTGAGTTTAAGGGTCAACAAGTGGCTGTAAAAGTTATCCCTAAAGCAAAGGTTAATCACAAACTTCAATTTCATTTTTTTGTTTTTTGATGGGCAAATGTTACTAGTTAATTTGTTAATACCTCTTTCTCAATACCCCTTCAGTGTCACAACTCATACCACTGCCTTACACCTTTGTGGTATACCTGATAATATTGTTATAGGCTTAGAACTCCTTCTAATTTGGGTGATTCTTCTATTTGCTTGATAAACTTTAACGTTTTAGGTTGTTTTGGTCATTTGTATTAAAGGATTTGCTATTGAGGGTTATTTGTTTAGAAAATAGTTTGGAAATGTTTTTCTAGGACTTCCAATGGAGTGTTAGTTTATGTGTCTTTGGTGAAAATAGAGTAGATCAGCCTCTCTTAGTACTCTTATTGGAAGCCTGATCTAATAGTTAGCTTACTGTTGATCAAACTTCTTGGAGTAGTAAACTTGAGGAATAAATACTATACCAATTGGATTTGCCTTGGAATTTGGATGATATTGTTCTTTATTATGTACAAATTTTGGACTTTTGGCACCCATGTGTCGTTTTATTTTTGTTTCCTTGTAAAGGGAATCATGTATAAATTACATATTCATCTTTACATGTTTTGTTGCCAGATGACAACAGCAATCGCGATTGAAGATGTAAGAAGGGAGGTGAAAATATTGCGAGCTCTGAACGGGCACAGCAATTTGGTACAATTCTATGATGCTTTTGAAGACCAAGAGAATGTCTACATTGTAATGGAGTAAGTTTTGGGGTATTTGATTCCTGTTCAACTTTGATTTTGGTTGTGCTTTGTATAGCTTAGTTAAGAAATGTATGTATCTATACATACAGGCACACTTTATATCCACTTCCTCTAACTTTTTAAACTTTCTTTGTTTAATAACTTCGTATGATCATTTAATTTCATCAATCCAGCCAGTGGATCGAACATTCTTATTAAGTAGATCTATTATACACTTTCATGCAATTTAAGAAATTGTTGATACTTCAGCATAAAACTTTTCTCGATATGTAATATACTCTAAGTACTATCAAATATCGAGTATAGATTACATTCCATATCTAAAATTGATGCGTCTAGTTAATGATTCAGCTATTGAATTTGTTAAATTAATATTTAACAATAAAGTTGTTGAAGGGATTAAGCTCAAGACTTGTTTCTATAGTAAGTGAATTCCCATATGTAGGTACACCAAGGATTTATTAGGTTTAACATTATTTTGTCGATTTGAATGCTTATTGCTTTTTTGATTATTTTGTTTTGTATAGTGTTTTGATAATTAACTGGGTCCTATTGGCTTTTCAGGTTATGTGAAGGGGGGGAGCTATTAGATATGATACTATCAAGGTAATTCATTAAACAGGCCCTACCGTTTATTTCAAAAATGAAATTTAATTTTATAATTGCACCTTTGGACTTACTAGCTAAATGATTTATTTCTTCTTCAGAGGAGGGAAATACTCAGAAGATGATGCAAAGGCTGTCATGGTACAAATACTAAATGTCGTTGCATTTTGTCATCTTCAGGGTGTGGTACACCGAGATCTTAAGCCTGAGGTTAGTAAATTCCTTCATATATCTTTCATAATCATTGATGCTTCTGAGTCTTCTATAGTTTTCACCTTAAACTATAAGTCTCTGTCTCTGCATCATTATATGAATAATTATACATTCTAGTTTAAATTGAATTATTGAATATGGATTTCAATTTCAAAATGATTGCCTATTGTCTAACCCCCTTGCATTTTCTCATCCAGAATTTTTTGTACTCTTCAAAGGATGAAAGTTCTGAGTTAAAAGCTATAGATTTTGGGTTATCGGATTTTGTTAGACCAGGTTTTTCTTCACTAGTCCTTTCTTTTGGTATTATTATCTTTTTTCTCACAAGAGTTCGGCAAATTTCTTATTTTTTTTTTTTATCATGTCATACAGATGAAAGGCTTAATGACATTGTTGGAAGTGCATACTATGTCGCTCCTGAAGTTCTTCATAGATCTTACAGCACAGAGGCTGATGTGTGGAGTATAGGTGTGATAGCATATATTCTATTATGTGGTAGTCGCCCATTTTGGGCTCGAACGGAGTCGGGTATTTTTAGGGCAGTTTTGAAAGCTGATCCAGGTTTTGACGAAGCTCCCTGGCCATCCTTATCTTCAGAAGCAAAAGATTTTGTCAAACGCCTACTGAATAAGGACCCGCGGAAGCGAATATCTGCTGCTCAGGCTTTGAGTGAGTTTTTCTGTGACCTCTAATATCAATGAGATTCTAACAGAACATTTCTTGAGATTCGAGCGATAATCTTGTGCTTTGCAGGTCATCCTTGGATACGTAATTACAATGATGTAAAAGTTCCACTTGATATTTTAATATTCAAGCTCATGAAGAATTATATGAAATCGTCATCCTTGCGTAAGGCTGCCTTAAGGGTGGGTATTTTATTGCTAAAAGAAAAGTTGAACCAATTTTCTCGCTTCGCTTAGTTTCCTTGCTAGAATGAAATATTTCAACTTCATTCTATTTCTCATCTCTTTGGCAGGCCTTATCAAAGACATTAACTGCTGATGAACTCTATTATCTGAGGGAACAATTTGCACTGTTGGAACCAAGCAAAAATGGCAGCATATCGTTGGAGAACGTTAACAAGGTTGATTGTCGTATCAACTTGTAAGAAATTTATTGTTTTGTCATTTTCTGTAAGTTTTTCTCATTCATTACATTTTCTGGGCAGGCCTTGAAGAAATATGCAACAGATGCCATGAAAGAGTCTCGAATCACTGATTTTCTTTCCTCGGTAATAAAACCGTGTTCTTTTACGTAGATTCCGTTAGTTTGACTGGTTGCTGTCTCACATGTTCTTACTATTTCCCTTTTATTGCAGCTTAGTTCATTACAGTATAGAAGGATGGATTTTGAAGAATTTTGTGCTGCTGCATTAAGTGTACATCAACTCGAAGCTCTTGATCGTTGGGAACAACATGCTCGCTGTGCATATGAACTTTTTGAAAAAGACGGAAACAGGGCTATTGTCATTGAAGAACTTGCTTCGGTAAGTTAAAAGCACTTCGGTCAATGTTATTGTATTAAATAATTCCACATTTACAATCATAAGAAACTTCAAAATAACATGGCTAATCACCATTATATTTTTCTTGAAAATGTTTTTTAGGAACTTGGACTTGGTCCTTCTATCCCTGTTCATGTGGTTCTTCATGACTGGATACGTCACACCGATGGAAAGTTAAGCTTTCTCGGGTTCGCCAAATTATTGCACGGTGTATCTAGCCGAAGCCTTACAAAAGTTCAGCTATGATGCAAAGCAAAACCTTGTGGATATGCTGAAAATTTTCTCTCCTATTCATGGCACAATCATAATTTGAATTTATGTCTATTGTGCTGCAACTGATGATTCTCTCCTTGGCATCTGAAATCTGAAGCTATTCAATTGCAAGCATAACTTATTGAAGTACAGTTTCTTAATGAAATGCAAAATGATTCTTTTGAAGGCGCCCAAATTGTAAAATAGTCTTATAGAACTGTGCTTTAAGAATTGTTAAGATAAGAATGGTAGGTTTAGAATTAGCTGTCTTGATGGGTGGTAATAATTTACTGTCACTTATCTTAATGAATGCCTTTGTATACACTTTACATTTGCAAGTCATATTATTTATGTTCTTGTTTTTACTGTATTTGTGTATTATTGGATGTGTGTGCTAATTTAACATTCTTTGAACCCATTACTTTTTTCTCAAAATCTGCTTGATTGTGTGGAAAGAAGTATAAATTGTTGCACCGGTGTTCATTATGATTAGCTCTTTTGTCTAATTAGATCTCCCTCCATTCTATAACAAGTTTCGTTGTAGGTTATAAAATCAGTGAATGAATGTTGAAATCCTTACAAAATTATCCTTATGTTACTATTTTCTGTCTCTATATATAATTCTCTTTAAGATTTTTAATTTACTCTTTTTTAAAAGACTTTTTTCAATTTTTTAACTGTATTAATTATTTCTTTATTTAATATTTTCATAATTATGTACTATATATATTTTTCTGCAATCTATAATAAAAATTATTATAAAAATATTTTAAATTCTTGGAATTTGATCAACACGGTTTTATATATATGGACAACGGTACTATTAGTTATTAACAATCGTCATATATATATATATATATAAAAGAATATAATACAATATTAATTTAGGGGTAAAATTGAAAAGAAATATTAATGTCAAATTTTCTGTAAGCAATTAATGTCGCATTTAAAAAACAAAACCCCACTCATTTTGAATATTTTTTATGTTAACACGACAATTCTTTTGGATCGGTTGTAGTAACTGTTTGTGTTTGGTCATTTCTTTAGCCTCTTGTTCAGTGTCCTTCCACTAGGTTGATGCATGTTGACAATCTATAGTTGTTTCTTCTTGGTTACAAAGGAACTGTTGGGTTAAAAATGCTGAGGAACTTTGAAAAAAAAATTGTTATACGATAAAAGTTCAAAGATAATTAGGCTTAAAAAAGGATAAACACAAAAGGCGTAGCTTAAAAAGGAAATAATTGCATGCGATTCCAAATATAAGATCCCATTTTTATATATTCTTTTAACCCCGAGAATATTTCTTTCTGATCTCGCCACCTTTTGCATTTCTGTTAGCTGAATTGACTTTCGGAAAACGTTGCATTAGTCACCCCTACCCTATCTGATGAGCTTTCTGTCCTAGTATATTATATTTTTATAAGATTCGTCGTATCTGATCCACTAGTTGCAATGCAATGCCAGATATCCATGATTAATAATATAGTAACGTATTCATAAAAAAAATATATAGAAATATAATTAGAAGAAATACATGTACAAAGAACTTCTCATCACAACCAAACGCCAGTAACTTGGATATATTGTGGTCTACTCGAGCTGTATGTGCAGCGAAAACGAAGCTAAAATCTTGTTAACAATACATTAGAACAGTTTGACATTCAAGCAACCATCTACTGAGTTGTAATGCTGCTATCAATTTTATCAGAGATTTAAAAGCAAACTAACTATAAAAACATGAGTAGGAACTAATTTCTGTATGATAGTTTTGTACAATGATTAATCTTGACCAGGGAAAAAGGATGTAAAAGGAACCCGAATGGCAAAATGATGAAGCTATGCCATTATAGTGAAGTTAAACTTGTCCGAAACATGTCATTGAAATCTAATGTTAGTATACTAGTTCTCCTAGTCCACAAGACGAGGAGCCATTACAGTTGAACACATCCACAAATTCTGTAATCTAGTCCTACATCTGGTTACTAAAATCATTCAACATAAAAGTACACAATAAGCATCCTACAAGAACAAAAACATTCTTCTTTATAAAAAGAAAAACAAAGTAACCTACACGAGTTAAAAGCAATCTACACAATAAGCATCCTACATCATGAGGTGATTCACCATCAACATGGCAGCAAAGTAAAGCAAAGTAATTATCTTGTGGAAAGCTTTTGGTGCAAATCATCAGCAAGAACTTGCCTCAAGCTTTCCCCACAGAAATGCAAAGACTTCTCACTATCAAGCACCCTAGGTTGAGGTCCACTCTCATCAGGCTCCTTCCACAGCTCAGGCTCAGGTTCCCTAGCAATTTGACACAAATTGTGCAAAACACAACAAGCAACAATGGTTTGAGGAACATGATGAAGACCCACATTCAAATCCTGAAGAATTTTCCACCTTCCCTTAAGCAAAGCAACAGCGTCGACAACCACAGACCTTCCCTTCATAAGCATTCCATCAAACAGGTTCTGGGCAGGAGTACCCATCCCACTCGGCGAAAAAGGCGTAAGCAAGTACGGCAACAAAGGGTAACACCAATCACCAACAACATAAGGACGAACATGGTGACCACGAACATTGATAACTTTGTCCCAAACAACATCCCCTGAAGTAAGACGCTGGTAAAGAAGACTATCCCTAAAATGGGTAGCATCGTCAGTTCCACCAGGTGCTTTAACACAAACATCCCAAAAAATCTTCTTGTGATCGGAAACTACCTGAAGAAGAACGGAAGGGTAACCGTAACGGGAAATATATGTGGCAGGGTTTGAACTGGGAGCAGAACGGAGCTTAACAGGGCTAGCATCAATGGCGCCACACATGTTGGGGAGTGAGGTGAGTTCTTCGAAGGATTGAGTGGTTTCTATTAAACGGCGGCGGCCGACGGGGATTTTGATGAATTCAGGGTACAATTTAGTGGCGAGGAGGCGCGTGACCATGTTGGTGATTTTAGAAACAAGGTAAGGTTCAAGGGAGTAACGAGAAGCGACGGTTTTAGCGGAGAGACCGTGAGCGAGACGAGAGAGGACCATAGCGACGGCGTAATCGGAAGGGAGGGAGAGGTTGGAGACGGCGATGTGGGGTTTGAGTTTGTCGACGACGGTGGTGAAGACGGGATAGGAAAGCCCGTAGAGGGAACGCCATTGAGCGTCACGGAGGGGAGCTTCGAGGGACCAAATGTGTTCTGTTGAGAGTGCTCGGAAGGCAGAGACGGAGTAGTCGGAAGCGTTGGGGTTACGGCGTTTTTTGCGGCGGTGGGTGGAGGGTGAGGGTGGAGTGCGTGTTGATGCGACGTAGGAGAGGACGGAGGCCATGGTGAAGAGGAGGAGTGGGGCGATGGAGGAGGAGTTGAGGAGGGATGTGGAGGAGGCGGAGGCGGTGGTAGTGGAAGAGAGGGTGTCGGTGGTTGGGTCGAGGGAGTTGTGGAGGTGGAGGAGGTTTGAGAGCATTACAAGGAACCATTGATCCATTCCGATGAAACAAAACCCTAATTTGTTAGATTTTATCCCAATTCGATTGGAATTAGGGTTTTTGTTTTCCGATATACACGATGGTAAATGGTGATTTAACTTTTGTTGTGTTGTGTGGTTGCGTTGTGATGTGATTATGAGGGAGAGAAAGTGAGGGATCAGGATCTATGAAAGAAAAGCGGGAGAGTGTGGCATCCCTTCTGTCTTGTCTTTTTCTGTTTCTGGAGGTGGTGGTGGTGGCGGTAGCCGGTCACTGCCAGTTGAGCGACCACTACTCCAACTTCCAACCCATATCACTTTTATTTTAAAAAATAATTTAATTTTGCCTACAAAACAATGGTGCCATTTTTGTGGGACCGTCTATCTGCAATTTGCTTTATCCATGTTAATTAATAAACTCATTATTTTCTTATATGCCAAATTATTATTATTAATAATAGAACTATATATTTTTTAATCAATGAGTGTAGCTTACTTGATTAAGCATAGCCAACATTCTGGGATATGATTCTGGTTAGTTCCTCTCCTTCAAGAAAAATAAGTGTAAAAGGAGAGAAAAAATCAATAAAAAATAATATAAAAAGAAGATAAATTAGTAAATAAAAGAGATAATTAGAGACAAATAATTGAAGAACAAATCTATTTTTTTTATTTTAAAAAAGAAAATAAAATTGACTTGTGATTTAAATATTTAAGAATAGATAAGACTACAATATGTGTAAATATTATAAAAGTCACAAAAATATATTAATTTAAATTTAACAAAAGAAATAGTCGTTACTGGTGTACGAAATATATTATATATAATTAGAAACTTATTAAATATAAATTAAGTTGATTATATATATTTATTAATTGGTTAATATTTATTAAAATTAAATTAAGATTTATTGTTTAATTTTAATCATTATACAAAGTCTAAAATAAAATCAATTTCTTGAATATTAGAACCAACTTTTTACTATAAATGTTGTGTGACGTTTTTTCTCCTTTTTTTTCTTTACTTTTCACTATTTATTTTGAGTTGGTTCTTGTGAGCAAGCAATTTTTGCTACTTTAAATTTAAAAATGAAAGTGATGTAGTTTCACTTACTTATCATTGGAATATTTCTTTTTCGATTTTATCATTAAAGAGTGTTATGTCATTATACATAATGGTTAATATAGATAATGTCTAAATTCGTCAATTCAAATGTACAAATTTAATAAAAAAAATTAAAATTTCTTGTCGAGATTCCATAAAACACATGTATGAATTGACCAATTTCAATACCGTACAAATTAACCAATCTAAATGTATAAAGTTCATGATTATTTATTTTAAAAAATTAATCGGTCAATTTAAAAAACTAAATCTATTTGAATTGATTAACTTGGATAGAGACAAATTTAACAAAAGAAAATGAAAAAAATTTCACCCCAAAATTTCTCAAAAATATCTCAATTTTCTACAAGTCGACTAATTCAGAGGTATGTTATACACGTCCAAATTAATCAATTTAAAAACTCATTTTTATGTATTTAAGAAGATTAAGGTCAAAAAAGAAATACCCAAAAGAAAATAATTTTGAAGTCTTTTAAAAAAGACAAGAAAGAAGAAATTTTCTTTTAAACTTGGGTAACACCTTAGACTGGGCCTGGGCGGCTAGTAGAGTTGTACAAAAAATTCGGTTATGAAGTCCAAATTTAAAACTGGTTCTAAATTCATTTTAAATATCCGGTTAAAATCATATGGTTATAATTCGGTTTATTTATAAACCGGTTAGATACCCACTTATGTTTTATATTTGAATTTAGTTTTTATCTACTATTAATATTTTGTTAATTTTGAGATTTTGTTTAATGAAAAAAATTTGAAATTTATTTTTTCAAAAAATTATCAGAAAAAAAATAAAAATTTTTTTCTCAGAAAAATTTTAAATCAAATTTTTTCTCAAAAAATTTGGTGAGAAATTTTTTTAAAAAATTTATCGAAAAATCAATTTTTTAAAATAACCAATTTTTAAACTATGAATAAATGATTTTTTAAAAAATAATCAAATTTTAACCGATTTTTTTTTTATCAAAAATCGATTTTAAAATTGAATTTTTTGAAACCAGTTATTTAATCATAACCAATTTTACAATTGGTTTTATAATCACTTTTAAACCAAATAATTGATTTGGTTATAAATCTAAATCAATATATTAGTTTTAAAATGAATATGGTTTGATTTAAAAAAAAAAAAAAAATCAACCATGCACACTCCTAATGGCTAGTCTAATATTAGAGAAATGTACTGTGCACCCTCCCCCCTATTTTACCTCCCACCCCCAATTTTTTCTAATGACCATTGTACCATTTTTTATGTTATATAAAATTATTAAAAAAAAAAAAACACTCTTTTTTCTCACCCCACTTTCGAAAGTTATAAAAAAATTCTTAATATTCGAAAGAGTAGAGATTCTACAGAAAAATTTATCACCGATCAGGTATTATTATTACTGATAATCCATCACCAATAAATTTTTTATTATAACGATATATTTGATGCTTTATTTGAAACATATTTTTTAGGTATTTCCTTCACGAAAAGCTGTATTTGAATGGACAAAAACCATTGGAAGGCAAAATGAAATTTTAATTATTACCATTCGATCAGATAAAGCAATCGAAAAGAGGGGAAGAAAAGACAAATTGATTTTGGGATGCGAAAGAGGTGGGAGATATAAATCAAAATCAAAATCAAAATCAATAGTAACTTGTTCTCATAAGGAAAATTGTCCGTTTACTCTCAGATGCATATCGGTTAAGTGTCAGTGAAGGATGGAAAATTAGTGTTCGTTGTGGAACACACAATCATGACCTACTTGATACTGTAACCGATCATTATTATTTGGGGTGTTTAAATGAAGAAGAGAGGAAATTTGTCAATGACATGACAAAGTATAAGCTTGCACCCAGATTCATTTTAAATGCTTTGAAAGAGAGAAATAAAGCTAATCTCACAAATCCAAGTCAAATATATAAAGCAAGGGGTACTTATCGATCATCATTGAGAGGTTCGTACACATAAATGCAACATTTGTTGAAGTTAATACAACAAGAAAATTACGTGTATTGGACAAGAAGACGGGAGAATTCAGATGTTGTGAGAGGTATATTTTAGACGCATAATGATTGTATAAAGTTGTTAAACACGTTTCATTTTGTTTTGATATGTGATAACGCATACAAAACAAATAGACATCGGTTACCACTACTTGAAATTGTCGATGTCACATCTACTAGTTTGACATTTTCGGTTGAGTTTGCTTATTTGGAACATGAGCGACAAAATAACTTCATCTGAGCATTTGAAAAGGTACGAAATCTGTTCAAATCTGAGACTTTAATTTCTAAAGTTATTGTGACTGATAGAGATCTTGTCATGATGAATGCGATTAGTGTTGTGTTTCCTACTTCAATACATTTGATATGTCGTTTTCATATTGAAAAAATGTTGGGGCAAGATGCAAACAATATGCGAAAAATGATAGACAAGAAGAAGTAATGGATTTATGGAAAATTTTTGTATATTCAACTAGTGTGGAGGAATATGATCATTACTTGCAACATTTTGAACTAGTGTGTGCCGATATTATTCTTTTTGTTGATTATGTGAAAGATTCATGGTTAACACCTTACAAAGAAAGATTTATCAATGTTTGGACCAATAAAGTGATGCATTTGGGAAACACAACATCTAACATGTATTTTTAAATTTGTGTTATGATTTGTTTTGTTTTAGAAAATATGATTTACTAGTTTATGTGATTTGTTTTAATTTGTATTATTTAATTTATTTGTAGAGTTGAGTCTGCTAATTGGAGATCGAAAAACATGCTGCAAACTAGTTTTGGTGATTTGTGTAAAAGTTGGGATGTTGTGAATATGATGTTGAAGAACCAAATATGTATCATTCAATTTTCTTTTCAGAAAACCAAATATGTATCATTCAATCTTCCCAATGTCAAGTGTCGTGGACAGCTCCATCTCCTAGATTGTCATAAAGGAAAACCAATGTCGTGGAAGCCTACGCATAGTCCCGACAACGACGTAAATCAATAAAAAAAAAGTAATGTATTCGCCTCAACACGCGTATGTGTTTTATCGGTGAAAATAGTGCAACCAACTAAATGCAACAAATACGTTCTAGCCGCACACTCAAACTGGTTAGTTTAAATGAGACGACTATATAAATCACGCAACTATTGCAATCTATATTGGACACATTTATTATAATTAATCGGCTAAATTACATCTGTGGTCCCTTAACTTAATTTCAGGTAACGTTTTAGTCCTTTATCTTTTTTTTTCCTGACTTGGTCCTTTATTTTAATTTTAAGTGACAATTTGATATTTTATGTTTTAAAATTTCAACAATGTTATCCTTTTTTATACAAAAATTCAAAAAAAGTTTCAATCAAAACTCATAAAATTAATTATATTCTTCAATATAATACAAATTTCATCAAATTCGTAACGTAAATCTTCAAATAAACTCATATTTTCATACTTTATTTGATATTGTTAGGAATAAAGGACTAAATCGGGAAAAAAAAAAGTACTAAAACGTTACCTGAAATTAAGTTAAGGGACCACAGATGTAATTTAGCCTATTTAATTTCAGCACATGCTTCCTCTCATGTTGCACCTAAGTACTCATGTGCAGCTCTTGGAGCATTATAAGTGTTCATATTCACATGTGCATAAATTTTTTTACCATGGGGTGAGATGTGAAAGAGAGTCGCGACGTCGTCTAAAGTGATAGTCATTTCTCCAAATGGCAAATGAAGTGAGCTGGTCACTCTGTGTCATCTTTCAACAATTGCGGATATCAAACCAACATCAGTCATATTGAGGTAGCCCAGATTCTCGAATTCAATGCTCTACAGGATCTGATACAAGAACTTCGGCAAACATTTAATATAGAACAATTAATTAATTAAATAAACTTAAATAAACAATTAATTAAATAAATTTAAATAAACATTTAATATAAATATAAACATTTAATTTAAATAAACACTTAATATAAACGCTTAATTTAAATTAAATAAACTTAAATATAAATATAATTAAACATATATATAAATATACAATTAATTAAATAAACTTAAACATAAATAAACAAATAATTAAAAATTAATTAACATATACCTCTCCTTCCCATAGCCTCCGAGCCACGTGATGCTTATATTGTGTCAACACACGTGTCACCGTCGGTCCTCCGGGAAATCCGGTCTGCTGATTTTGCTCATCAATATCATCAGCATCATCAGCATCATCTGCATGTGCAGAAGCATCATGAATATCATCAGTATCGGCAGCATGTGCATCATACTGTTCCTCAGCCCCCTGCTCCATCTGTGGAGGCTCAGGGATATCTTCATCCATCTGTGCATGCTCAGTAGGCTCAACGTCATCATCCTAGACCTCTTGTCTTCGACAATGCTGCCTAATTGGACGATTTGCTTCGTTGTGTCGTCTGTTTGATGCTGTTGGTGGAATTCTCCCTGCACCATCACCTCTATCACCAATCAAGTTGAGAATAATTTAGCCAAACGCACCTCTCATTCTAGGCACCGCTATATATCAATATATCAATATTAAAATAAAATGGAGAAATACTTCAAAAAAACAACAAAAGCATTTCGAAACTTTCAATATTATCAAACTTTTGAAACATGTTTCAGAAGTTTCATTGAATACGAAACTTTGGAAACACCTTCGAAACTTTCCATGCATGTCAAACTTTCTATGCATGCCAAACTTTCAAAACTTGATTTTTCGAAACTTCCATTTTGTTCGAAAGTTTTGTATTTCGAAATTTTCACGTTGAACGAAAGTTTCTAAATTTTCATTATTTCTGGAAAAAATGTACTTCGAAAGTTTCATCATCATAGAAACTTTCGAAAATTTGATAAAAAACTGTTTCGAATGTTGTCTTGCTTTTTAATTTTGGAAGTTTTAAAGTTTCGAAGTTTTGGTAGGGTCAGGTTCAAATATTTCAAAGTTTCGAAGAAAAGAGTAAAAAAAAAAAAGTAAAATTTTTATAGATAATCTAAAAATAATATGGTCTTTTCCTTATGATTGGGGGGTGGGAGGTAAAATAGGGGGTTGCACGTTACATTTCTCATGATATTAAAGCCCAACTTTAGATGGAAAAAACAGGCCAGTGAAAAACGCCGGCCTCTATGTTTCTGAACTTAGTGAAGAAAAAAAAAAGTTCTCTATTGATCCTCCCGGAAAAAAAAACACGAAGAAAGAAGTGACGGAGCTTGGTCTGATTCCGGTTTTCTTTTGGGTATAAGGGTTTTGAAAATCGAAGAGAGTTTGGTTCATTTGACGGAATTATCTTTCAGGCTTAGCTTCCTTCGTTCTTCCTTCCAACCCTAATTTCCTACCATGACTGAGGTTTGATCACCCCAATTTTTTCTCATGATTTCCATTATTATTGCATTATTTTATTCACTTTTCCTATTCCTCTAAAGAAATTATCACACTTCCTTTTCTTTTACGTTCTGCTCCCTTCATAATTGAAAAAAAATATAGTTTTTTTTAAAGGTAGCTCTATCATGATATATCAATTTTAATACCTAATATCCAAGTTAATGTTAAACGTTTTGACTTGTGGTTGATAGTTTAGATTCATTCTGTTTGTTATAGCTATAAAGCACTGTCACAAACACAACACTGACACATAAGTACAGTTTTGAGAAAATAAAAGTGATTGAATGTAAACACATGTTTTTGTGTTGTGTGGTTGTTCAATACTTAGTGTATGTTTGATTATGTGGTGACAAAAATTAATTTTACTTAAAAGTGAGTTGAATGTAAAGTGTATTATGTTTGTATATATTTACTTAGTGAGTTAACCAATAAATTTTAGTGTATAAATCATGTTTAGGCTCAAAAGCAACAAATCCTAGTTTTTAGTTAGAATCTATTACGGAGGCAAAATCAATTCTACTTGAGAAACGATCAAACATGTCGAAATTAATTTTACACCTTCAAAATCAATTCTGACTACTCTAAACGTGGAACCAAACATAGACTTACACGTCTTGGACATCTAGCATGCCTTCATTTTGAAATGTCGGTGCTACATTGATGACATGTGCATGATAGTTTGGATGCATTGGGTCTTCATTAACTATTTTCTTTGTTTTTCAGTATTGGGTCAGCCAGGGAAACAAATGGTGTGATTTCTGCAAAATTTATATATCAAACAATCCATCCAGCATCAGAAATCATGAGCTTGGTCAACGACACAAGGACAATGTTACCAAGCGGCTGGCTACTATGAGAAAAGAGAATGCAGCTAAAGAGAAAGAACACAAGGAAACAGCCAATGCCCTTGAGCAAATCGAAGCTGTAAGACTTTTCTTCTTATTCTGTGTTACTCATGCTTGCTACCTTGCCTTCTCCTTAATTATTTTTTTTTCTTCATTCGAATGACTACTCCGGTTTAAACATTAAATTTTTCTGATAAAGGTGCATAGTTCTATTTCCATGTCCATACACCTTC
This sequence comes from Cicer arietinum, assembly GCF_000331145.2. NCBI lineage: Eukaryota > Viridiplantae > Streptophyta > Magnoliopsida > Fabales > Fabaceae > Cicer > Cicer arietinum. The sequence continues at coordinate 16,807,361 of NC_021165.2, forward strand.
TCTCAAATTTTATTGAAAAACTTATTAGAAAAATCGAATGTGTTGTTGATCAATATTAGTAGAATAATAGCCTTTCTTATCTATTACATCCTTTTCATATCTAAACTAAGATATGGAACCCAACAATCTCTGCCTTTGTCATCCAAGAGCTTTCTTTGATATATTCAATTTATTTCTCCACCATTATTCTGTGGAAAATCATTGTTTGATGTCCATGTCAAGAAGAACTTCGACCTTACCTTGTACTGCAATTACTGCCATAACATTCTGACATGCTACTGAACTTCCATCGTCAGATTGACTTTTTACACAAGGGGCCAATGGTGCAGTGTAGATCATTCATCATGTGATTCCTTGATCCATTGCTTTTGTAACACTTGATGGTGGAATGTGACATCCCCGTCTACACATGTACTAGTAATCAGTAAAACAACACAGTTTGACATGGTTCTTTTGCCCTACATGCTTACATCCAAAGTCTACTATTAACACAATATTACTATATAATGTTTGTGGGCACACCCAATCTTGTCTATCCCACCTGAAGTACTCATGTTTTGTAGTTTTCTTTTCAACAGTGCTAATGTCTTTGGCATCTTCAGCATCAATGGATTGCCTTCCCAATCATTTTTCTGGTAGCCCGTACTCTATTTTTCTTTCTGAAAGACTCATTTGTAAAAATGTTGAAGCTTTGTAAATTTTAGCTTGAGGGAAAATGTTAGAATGTATAGAAAGTATATCATATCATTATTGTATCTTAAAATACTATACAGTCTTAGTTGATCTGTTAGTAGGATTTGTTGAGTTAGTGAGAGAACTAAATTGCCAACATGAGTGAAATCTAATTGCCATGATTCCTGTGAGGATTTATATCCATGGTGTGCTTTGATCAGATGTCATAAACAAACTATTTCAAAAGCATGAGCTATTAAATGATGCACATGAATGATTTTATATTTGACTAAGATCTTGGATTGCCAAAGGGATTCTTCAATTAAAATGTTGATTCATTCAAAGATTGGGAAATGAACTGGAAGTAGCAGGAAGCTACCACTTTTGTTGATGTTAAACTCTTGGCAAATGCAGAATATAAACATTGCATAGATACTTGATAGTTTTTTTATGTTATTTTTAGATTTACACACAAAAATGAGATGTATAACTTTTGATATATCCATTACTTTGTATTCTACTGCAGAGAGCACAGCGGAGCTATCAAAAGGATAAGGCAAAATTTGAGGAAGCCAGGGAATCACATGAATTGGATGCCCAAGGTGGTAAGTAATAAGTATGAACTTTCTTTCATTCATTTATTTTGATAGAGTTCTAATTAACTGTTAATTTGCATAGTCTTGGACATGTTTTGACATTCAAACTATGTTTAGATCTAATAGGCTGATACTTTGAGGAATGAATTGGTGCCTTATACAAATTACAAAGAAAAAAGAATTTTAGTGACAACTCAATTAGGAGAGCCCAATTTCTGGAAACTACTCAACATTATATGGTCTTTCTTTAATTGAATATTATGCGGTCTTTCCAAGCAGATCTTCAAAATTCTTATGCCACACTTCTTTACTAAGGTGACTAGGAATCATTGCATTCATTACGGAAGGTGTTAGGATTGATAAAGTGGGGGCCCAGGGGTTGCCTTCTATAAGTGGATGTTCCAAATGAGCTACAACTTTGAAATTGTTTACCTTGCAAGCTGCAGTTAACACAGAATTATATATGTGAGTTATGGAAAACTATGTATTAAGGATTGGAAATTGTTGTGACCTCTGAAGCATGGATACATGAAAATGGGGGCCGAATCGTACTTGACATGTACCGCATCACTGTATCGTGTCCTTGCTTCATAGGTTGTGACTAGTAATAACTTTGTGGTAGACTTAGGAGTTCGAGTATGTTGGACATAATTACTATTATCCCAACCAAATTACCACCCTTTAAAGAGTGGCACTCTGGTGTTTTTGAGAAACTTGGGCAGCTTTTACTTGTTATCTAACTATCTGCATGATCTTTTCTGGGCAGTTTAATGTGGTATACCCATGTAGCTTCATACTTTGGTTCATGGACACAAGCCCAGAACTCAAAAAGATGTGTTAGTGTATTTCATTACGTCTGTATTGGTTTTTCATCCTGATGTTGATTTTTGCTTCATGATTTGGCAGAATGGGAGTTTGACAGCAGTTCAGGCTATTACTACCATAAAACAAATGGATTTTGCTATGATCAAAAGTCAGGATTTTACTATTCCGATGCCATCGGTATGAGTGTTATACTTCTCATTTACATGTATATATAGTACTAATATTATTGAGTTGATAGCATATTTACTTAATGAAATTTCAACAGGCAAGTGGGTGACCCATGATGAAGCATATGCCTCACCTCACTTTGCATCAAATGCTGGGCGTAATGTACCATCTGCAAAAAAGGGCATGACAACTTCACAATCCAAATCAGTTGAAAACAAAGTAAATAAACATGATAATGGACCTTTACCTGGACCAGTTGTTAGAGCTTCTTTGAATCCCATGAGAAATGCAAAAGCCGCCCCTTCATCTCTTTCTGTTGGTAAGAGAAAGAGACCCAATGAAAGATCAAAGGTTATCTCGGAAGAAGAAAAAGAAGCTCTCAAGGCAAGAGAGGCTGCAAGGAAAAGAGTAGAACAGAGGGAGAAACCCTTGCTTGGGCTTTACAGTAAGCCTTACTAATGTGGAATATTTACTAACAGCCTTGTCTTTCCCCAAAAATTTGAGGGGTTATACTTGTTTTTGCCTGGTTTGTTTATGGTGGCATTAACTGGGTCTAATTCCCAAGTGTTTTATGTGACTGTACCATGTAAAATATATGTACCTGCTCCATTTTTTATGCAATGCATGTTGAATTTCTGCAACATTTGTATAATATTGTATGTGTGTTTTATTAATTGGAGGGCAGAAAGAAAACCAAGGGCAGGCAAAGGGCGGTGCGAGAAGATACAGGCAGATTGAAGAGGCCAAAAACAAAGAAATGAGAGAGAGATGGGGGAGATGTGTATATTTTCAATTTTACAGTTTACACCTTTTACAAAAACTTCAATCTCAATTGTCTATAATATATATGGTTGTTTTGACGCAGGCCCTTCCCTAGCGGACGTTGATATGCAATGGTTGATTGACTTTCGAACATGTTTTGCCTCCAAGATAAATTTTGAAAACCAAAAACTCAGAATCATCTAGTCTGGAACTTTAGATCATGGAATGATGCTAATTTAACATACACTAATGACCCTTTTGTTTTAATTTTTTATAAATGGCCCGTTTCAAAATTGTGGTTCGGTAAAATAAGTAATCTATGTGGTAGAAACTAGAAACCCATATATAGTTGACTTCCCATTCAATAAAACCCATATATCTGACTTTTTTTTTCTTCCTATAACAACTTTCTTTTGCTTTATAATTAAATTGTTGTTAGTATATCACGTTTGTTTTATTTTTATTTATTTTTATTTTCACTTAAACAAAAAAAAAAAATCAAAATTAAAATGAGCATGTGCCTTACTTGACTTGTCTTCTTTTATTTAGGTCTGAATTTGAAATGAAGGAGTCAATGGTTTCGGCTGATAGTGACGTTTGTCTCCATCTTTTTTTGGTGCAAGCTTGCTCCATATTTTATGCAATGCAATGCAAGTTTGTCAAATTCTCTTTTATCTATGAGTGTAAATAAACATTCCACATTTTTTAAATTAAATATTAAACCCTATGTAAAACAAATTATCAAAAGCTTTATATAAAAACTTTATTAATATTTCTTTACATTGAAATATAAATAATTTAAATAAAAACTTTATTAATTTTTTCTTTGCAAAAAATAAAATAGCATTATTTTGGGACCAACAGAATATTTGTCTATTTTGTTTTGTTTTAAAAGATTTTTTCCTGTTTATTTTGATTTTTGTTTTTTGTGAAGTTTATTTGGTTGGATTTCAACCTCTCTATTACTTCGGCCAGAACCACAACAACAATAATATAAAGTGTAGAATTAAAACTGCACCAAAAAAAAGTTTAGAATTAAAACTGCACCCAAAAAAGTTTAGAATTAAAACTTCTATGAATAATGTTCTGTGCAAAATACCAACAATTTTCAACTTTTTATGGCATGTGTACTTTTTAGATTTTGTACATCAATTAACTAATAAGCCCATAAATGTCATGCCAATCCCCCCAATCGAAGCAGCTCAATTTGTCAACTCTAGTAAAACTGCAAGGAATATAAAAATATAACAATAAGAAAGAAGCCATGACAATTGATATTCACATGTATATAGATAGTATTCATATGATACCCTAACCATATATAAAAACGGGTAAATCACTATATTGGCTTTGAAAGTATAGAATATTGATCTCTAGTTCACGAAAAATAAAAAACATCTATTCTTCAAAATTTCAGTTATTTTAACTCCTAACGTTAATTGAGGCGTTAATTTTATTAATTGGTTTACGTGGACACTTATATAGACATTAATATTAAGAAATAAAGAAAATGATATTTGTTGAACTAGATATCTCATACACTAATTGAGAGTTTAGAAGACTCTCAAATCAACCACAAACATTAAGAATAAAATAAAATAAAAATTGTATCTCACGTTGTTAATATATTCAATACTTAATTCATTTATATTGAATATTAAATTACAACTTGTACTTAAATTCTAAAAGTAGTGTAGACTTTTAACTACTAAAGAGCTTCATAATCATATGGGTCTATGTGCTCTTCACTCTAGGTAGCCTTTACAAAAAGACAGCATTACAGGCTTGCCTTAGTTGGTTCATCCTCTCACACTTTCTTTTCTTAAAAGACTTTAGCTTTCGTTTTTTTCTTTTGAAAGACTGCGTGATGAACTTGGTTATATATAATACTTAGTAATCTTTCTCTATCCTTTATTTTTCTCCCATGAAATTTTAAATTAATTTGAAATTTTAATTCACTAAAATAAATTATTTATCTTAACTTTTATATTGGATATAATTCAACTTTACTAAATCAATTTATAAGATGAAGGTGACATTCTTAATAATTTTTTATTGAATTATATATGTTATTAATGTGGGAATAGAGTTTTTTCAAAATAATATATAACTCAAAGTAGTAATACAGTACAATTAAGCAACTGTATTTATTATGAGCAAGCACCTGGTTGATCATTTCGTCCAATTTGTATAATGTGCTCTGCTTTTGATAATTTTATTAGTATTTATGTTAAGGGCCATGACTTATTCGTGAGTTGGAACTTGGAAGCAGCTCATGTGGATAGTACAGTGGTCCAATTTTACGAAAAACTGCTGCTATGAGTTATGGTCACTTATATCTTTGTTAAGTGACATTTAATAATGGTCATAAACTTTTTGCATTTGTTTTTTTACTTGTTTCTTGGGTCATACGATACTAACTTACCCCAGTGTGTATCGTCGTTATCAATAGTGGCATCTAAACAACTTAAGACCGTGTTTGGTAAAATATGAAAGAAGACAAAGGTGAAAATTATTTATTTTCTTCTGTACAAAAATTACATTTTAAGTAATTATCATCATTTCAGTTGGTTTATTATGAATTGACATTCACTGGTAAGTCGTTTGGCACGTTTGAAGTTTGTTCAGAGACAAAAAACAAAATTCATAGCTTTACACAAACGTTTTTTTTTTTTTTTTTAAGTTTTTTTACTTCGTTTATCATCATGTTTCTTAATATATTAATTTTTTTCTCTAAAAATCTATCACTCTTAAAGTCATTTTTTGAGATATTTAAATAAATAATTTATTTAAACATTTATTCAATAAATACTTATCATATAGTAAGTGTTTATATATGTTGTTTCTTTATACAATCCAATAAAAAATAAGAGGAAATTTCCCAAAAATCGTATGTAGATCAATTTCACCAATAATATAATTTTTCAACTAACAAGTTATATAAAGGTATCTAATAGGCTCAATCTAACATAAAGAAAAGCTTATAATTAACCAATCAAATTTGAACCTTAAATTTTTTAAATAGATAAAGACCATTAAAAGCTAAGTTTAACTCGGCTAACAATATTTCCACCGATAATATAGCATAGACATTATATAAAAAATTAAAAGTGTATCCTACTAACCTTCTTTTTGTTTTGTCTTAAAGCTTGTGTGGACAGTAGACATTCATAATCTCAATTTCATTTAAAAAATAAATAAATAAATATAATGTGACTATATACAGTTACACGTATTTCGATCATTTAATCATAATTTTTCATATAATTTTAAAATTTTTGTAAAAATATAAATCGAATCTTAAAATTTAAAAAATACAACCTTAATGAATAGTTAAAATTACATGCTGGAAAAGGTTGTTTACGACTATTCTACATATTAAGCGGTCATCATCAATCATTACATGCTGTAGTGATGGAGAAATAATCACATGCTTTACCATCACTTTTTTTAACTTTAATTTGACTCTGGCTTGGTGCCCAAATCAACAACAACAAAAATTAACTGTATTACATTTTGCGATCATTATTCCTTAGCTTAATGATTATTGTACACTAAAAGCTTCCCACTTTTCTTTGTGTCATGCTTTTATACTTTCCACGTTGAGGTTTTCCCTTCATTCTTTTCGCCAACCATGTTCTGTTATCATTCTTCATTTATACTACCAATACCTTTCACCAACAAAATAGATTCCATCACACCAATTACATATCTTCATCGTCCAATCAAAATTAATAATAGTTTAAATTGTTTAAAATTGATTTACTAATTGTGCAATTTAAGCCATTCAATTTTAAATCAATAATTGAGACTGATTGATGTAATATGGTAATTTGACCCTAAGGAATCTGACTCTATCCAATATTAGCACAAGATACGTATATATATAAGACATAACTCTAAAATTGCAAACAATTTACTTCTTTTTTTCTTTCAAACATCAATAAATATTAATATTATTAAATTAAATATTTTATTTTAAATTTGTACCAGATATCTTACAGTTTTGTTCTAAATTCATACCAGAAATCTTATAGTAATTTGAGTTAATTAGTACACAATTGATGAAACAGCTAGCTAACATGTTAATTAATTCTGCAAAATATAGCAAATAAAAACAATTAATTTGACAAATGTAAAATTAGAAAAAGATGAAAATCACTTGCGAAATATATATGATAATGAAATAATTGGCTAGGTAAGGAACCTTTAATATATGTTTGTGTATCAAGGGTGTACATTTAATTATGTTCATACAAATTTCAATCTCAACAAGAAGAAATGAGAAAAAGATGTTTGGCAACAGAGAAGCATTGAAAAAAGAAGGTGTGAAAGAGGATTAAGAAATTGGATTATGATGAATGATTAAGAGCGTGAGAAAGAGCCAATTCCCTTAGAAATCTGATTCATATGATGATTAGAGCCGAGACATCCTAACAAACCCCTTTTATAAGGCAAGAAAGTTTTCTTCTTCATCTCTTCAGTAGCAGCCCGGTTCAGCGTATAATGCAATTCATGAGCCGAAACCGGTCCACGCCGCCTCGAAAATGAACCGGAACTCTCTGTAGACCGGAAACTTGAGTTCCTAACACTCACATCATCTTCCACCACCGCACTCTTTTTAGATAGAGCCGTGTATTTTCTCAAAGGATCTTTTTCGTTCGCTCTTCCCTCAGAAGCACTCCTAAACAGAAGAAAATCTCTTATTCTCCATTTTCTATAACCTTTCGTGAACGACAAGAACGATTTCACGTTACTTGCAGAGGAAGTAACAGAAACAGAAATATCTTTATCATCGGAATCAACAATGATGTCGGAGACTCTCAGAGGAGACAACGACCTACTTCCTTTCCGACCAGAAGAAGAAGAAGACGAAACCCTTTGTCTCCCTCTTTTTTCTTCTTCTCTTCTCAACGTTTCTTCGATTGCAGCTTCAAACGGGTTTGAATCTCTCTCAGGATCTTCGACCGTTTTTTTCTTTCTCGTCCTCGGAGAAACTGGTCTGTCGTTCGTGGGTGGTTTCAAAGGACGGATCTTTCCGCCATCGAAAAGTTCATCAGCGGCGGAGAGAGATTCTCTTTGGAGATTACCGCTGAAATCAAATTCAAAATCGTCGTCGTTGGGAAAGGTGTTGTTGTGAGAAGGAAAAGAGGATTGTTGAGGGAAGAGAGGGGAAACGCGAGAAGGGCTAGTTGGGGCACTGAAGAAGAAATTGGTGGCGAAACGTTGAGGGCTTGAAGGAGCGGTGATGTATGGAGAGGAAGTGTTGCTGTCGAAGTTGAAATCAAGTGGTACAAACACTTCCACTTCCATGGTGGTTAGGGAAAATGGGTGTCGGTTCGAATGTGAAGAGGTAATTTATATATATATATATATATATAGAGAGAGAGAGAGAGAGAGAGAGAGAGTTGGAAAGGGAAAAGATAGAATGAGTGGGAAAGATTGACTTTTGAGTGAAGGAATAGACTCACTGCTTATTATTGGAAGAACAAGCAGCAGCCTTTGCAAGACTAACCCATTGGTTTCCCTACTCACATTAATTATAGTTCTTTTTTTTTTTGTTTCTGTTTGATTAAGTCTAATATCAATTATAAATTAAATAAATGTATTATATATAAAATAGTTTAACCATTTTTATGTGTATTGAATGAAAATGTGGTAATAAATTGTGTGAGTAGTTTAAGAGTAGTTAACTTGCTCCCAACCTTTTCTTAGTCCATGTGTGTATTAATGAGAGTGTATGAAAGGCAACATGTTAGCCGTGGTGCCTCCTTTTCAATCTACCCCGACGTTTCTTTTCTTCACGAATGAATGGCTATTTATCACTCTCATCATCCACTTTAGTATCGTTACTCAAACACTCTTTTCATCTTCATCTACTAAGTTTTCAGAGAAAGATAGTTGACAATATTTAATATATGCAATCTTAATACTAATTTAAGTTTATTGTCTAAATTACCTTCTATAGTTAATAAAATTTATCATTAAAATTTGAAAATGTTATATTAAATTAAAGTTGATTTAAAGATGTTATCATTTTTTACGATAAAGAAAACTATTTTAATAGATAAAAAAAGAAGATTACAATTCGATAAGACACAATGTGTTGATGTGTTTTTTATCCAAACTTTGAGAGCGCATAAATATATAGGAAAATACCAAATTCATATATAAAATCTACAACTAAAACCAATTTCTTGCACATAGGGGATGAAAATAGGCTGGGGCAAACTAGGTTTTGCTAGCTTTGAGTCTGGCATGTCATAGACTTACTTTTTATGCCTCAGTCTGACCTTGATAGAAGTATGATATGATATGTTAGTCTACTTAAAAGTCTATTTTATTTTAATATTTTTGAATAATTAATCAAACATATCTTTAAATAGAATAACGAGTTAATATGTAAATAAAATTAAGTTTTATTTAGATATTTAACATTATATTTTGAAAAATATGACTTTATATACATTATACTTAAATTATATTTTATAATAATACATTTAAATATGTCATAAATTAAATGAGGTTAATATGCGTAAATTACTAAAGTTAAATATATAACAATAAGATTAAAATTTAATATAATGTTTATTTAAATAGGTCGACCTAATAAGTCTAAAAAACTTAGGCTTGTAGCGTGACACTCATATATCCAATATAGCCTCCATTCTTAGTCAATGTGGGACTTACCACTCATAATTGTATTCCAACACATCTCCCCTCAATTATGAGTTCTCACCACTAGACTTGATCCACTTGCTGGGGGAGTCCGGGGGAGCGCGACATCCGTAATGACTATTTGCAACCAAAGCTTTTGCCCAAAAGCAAAATGATTATCAAAATCACTTCCATTCCTAGTTTATGTTTTATGTTTCCAATATTTATGGGTCATTCTCCTTATATATCCAATATATCCTCAATTCCTAGTCAATGTGAGACTAACCACTAATAATTGAATTCCAACAAAAAGTCTAGTCTGACTTGAGCCTACGTAGACTAGGCTGTAGGTCCCTGTCGGTCGATCCGACTTATTCCCATCTCTATTTGCAGATATAGTAATTAACAAAAGACAAGAGAAAATCTAAGGTGTTTAATCTTATCAAAGTAAAGATAATTTATTTGACTTTTTATAACACACTTAGTATACGCGGTCTCAAATCTAGCCAAACTCACCACATTCTAGAATCCATTGGTTTGGAAGAAAGGAAGTAAAAATTGATGAGAGGCTCTGCCAATTCTACGCATAAAACATTAATTCAAAAAATCCAACAATGTTGAGACTTTCTAACAAACACCATGTGTGCAAACATAAAACAACCTAAACTAGAGCACAAAATTCAAAGCCAAAAAACCACAAAAACACCATCAAACATAACAACATAAAATCTTCAAACATAAGGTTTTAAAGTCTACAAAACACAAATATGTCATAGTGGTTTTGGTGGTGGCCGAAACAAGTTTTGGTTTAGTGTGGGAGCAGCCATGGAAGTGAGATGTTGAGAAGGTGAATCTAGTGGGGGGTCGTTTCCTCTAAGAAGACGCTTTAAAAAATTTGGGTGAAAGTTTGATAAGTGTGAATGTGGTGGCTCTTTGTCAGGGACCTTCTAGAAGTTGTTTCAATTTTCTTATCATTCTCATTACCTTCAGTGTTCAAAATATTTTGTTGATTAACTTTTGTACTAACAAATTGACGTGTTTGATTTTCATTGATTCATGAAACCATTATGAATAGTGTTGGCGCAATGTAAGTGTTGCATCCTTGTACAGCAAACATTTTTATCAACTATAAATATGGTAATTGAATTAATTCTTCAATGATTTTTTCATAACATTTGTTCTTTATCCTTATATAATTATGTAAAAATGATTCTTGAGGATACTAAATGTATAATATCATGAGAATGTTCCTTTCAAAAGGCATAAGAAAGATTGAATTTGAATCTTGACAATCCACGATAACAAAAACATTGTTGATGTGAGTAGAAGTTAGTTTGGTAATTTATGAAGTTCTTGGTAATTAACATTTATTTTAAAAGTTTTGTAGTTATTAAAATATATATCAAAAAACTTTTTATCATAACAATCTTCTTACTTTTTATGATGACAAACTTTTAGAATAAATTCAAAATTTTTTAGATGAATAAATAATGAACAAAATAATATTCATAAATAAGCAATTAGACTCTCCATAAACATATGCAAGCAGATTAATTCTTAAGATCAATTAAACTCCTTATAAATATATACAAAAGATTAACTCTTAATTAATTTGTCATTTATAATTTTTATCTTGTATTTTTCTATTATATTTTTCTCCACCTTTTATAAAGCTTGAGTTGAACATTAAAACAAATATCATTAATTGTTTCAGTCAACGGTGTAATTAAGACATAAACAATAATAACTAAAATAATATAACCAAATCCTATTAGATACACATGCAACCATTCAACACATTTAAAATTCAGTCATTGACACTACTTATTGGAATTTGAGTTGAGTCTAACTCAACCCCTAAAAAATCGACTTATAAGGTGAGAATTGTTCGGACTTATAATATGTATGCATGTCTTATCTCATCAAAAGTGAGATTCTTTAACACACCATTTCACGACCAAGATTAGACATCTGAAAAGTGACTCAACTGAATCAATAGTGATAACCTAATAGTAGATGGTCTAACGGATCTTGGATAGACTATGATACTATATTAGAATTTGAGTTAGACATAACTCAACTTCTATAAAACCGACTTATGATTTGAAAATTACATTTACTTATAAACACATATTTATCTCTTATATCTCATTCAATTTGAGACTTTTTAATAATATTCTCTTCATTTAAAAAAATAATTTGACCTCAATTTCAACACATGTTTCTAGGTAACGAATGCTCCTTAAGCCACGGTTTAAGATTTATGATCCGCATCTTTTCCTTTTGTCATTTAAAGACAATATTTTCCTTTAGACCATGCTCATTATTAGGTTATGAAGAGCTAGACTAGATTGTATTCATTTAAGAGAAGAAAAAGAAAACTCACCTTTTTAAAAGGATTCTTATGTTCAAAATGTATCTAATTTGTTTAATTTTTTTTTTATGGATCATCATCTGACGAGAGAATTTACTTACTATTTTAGAACGACATAAAATCATTTTAAATAATAACTTTTTCAATAAATTTATGTGAAGACACATATGTTAACAATTATAGGTATGCTTAAGCCTAATATCATTGTCACAAAATTTCTGTAAACCCACATACTTATATTTATTTGTCATGTTTAAAATACATTTTAAAACACTTAAAATCATATTTCATAATAGAATATTATGCACTAAATAAGACTCATTTGCAAATACAAACATAAATATATATCACGATATTCATATCTTTATTTTTTGAATCAATAACATGTGTGCAACATGATAATCAATCATTTACCATTCAAAATAACATTTTCATATTTAATAATAAATCAAATACAAGTTTAAGAATATAAAATGCAGATTTCAAGTTTCTTAGACTATATTTAAAATTTGAAGAAGGTTAATATCATACTCTCTAAGACACACTTTTCAACACTTTAATTTTTATTAATTAAAATTTACATAAATTTCACTAAATTACGTGAATTTCAATTTAAATCATATGGATTTTGACCGATAAAATGAATATATTAAAAAGTGTGTTTGCTATAATCAATTAGTACGCAGATAATCTTCATGAATTGAAGACCAATCACACGCACATAATACTGGTTGATATGTATAAATCCAAAATGCCAACAAGAAGAATATCACTGAGCTACATATCATGACACTTTTCATTGGTTAAAATGCCCATCCTTAAAGCAACTCTTATTCAGCTAGAGCTGAAGTTTAGCTTTGCCTCTAAAATTTTTTGTTTCGTTTAAAAATTTTGAAAATTAAAAATTAGAAAAGATATATTAAACAGGCATATTTCCACCTTTAGACAAAAAAGAAGACTTTTCTCATTCATTTAGCTGGACAGTGGAATTCTTTCATTTTCTTGTTTGTTATTGAGAATTTTGGTTACAATTTTTTACGAAATGTATGGGAAGATATATTGTTGACCTGTAATAAAATGAATATTATAAATGTTTATTTTATGACGAATAAATTATAAATGAGGCTTTGCACTTGAACAAAATATAATTGAATTTAAACACGTTGCACGAAAATATAAACAAAAATGTCCAATATATAAATAACCATATATCTCCTCTGTTCTTTTCCGACTATTATGATTATGAAATATCTATATATAATTTATGATCACCCATGTAGAAACAAGCAATGTCCCTTTCAATTTCAATCTCAATCTTTCTAATCATGGTCTCTTTAAGACCAATGATATTAAGAGTGGTTAGATAGTATTTAAAGTTTGAAGTTTTATAATCCTAGTGTGCTACCAAAATACAATATATTTTTTGTCAACAATTATCATAATTGTTTTAAGTTCATAATTCAATTGTCCGGTTTGGATCACATTGCGGCTAGCCCAGCACATATTCTCTCAAAACGTATTGATATCAATTTGGCCACTTGCACAACCATGACGATGTAATGTACCAAATCCACAGCATTCTAGATTGTAGTAATTTATTATTATGTCCTATTGCTAAACATATTTCACATCTAGTATATATGTTTGTTCTGAAGTCTCCAATTGAGTTTAAAGAATTAAAGGGTTTTGGTCTTTCGTTAAAATGTGTCTCGATCATTCGAAGAGTGTGAAAGTAATTTATAAAATATCTTTAGTCTAAATTACCAAGCAAAATAAGACTATTTAGTGCAATCGAAAATGTCTAGATTACCAAGCAAAATGAGACTATTTAGTGCAATCGAAAATGTTCAACTTTTTTATAAGTAAAAATTTAAATTAGTAGAAACACATTTTATGAAACATCCGAAAACACAAATTTCAGTGACGATTTATACGTAATTTTTATATATATTAAAAATACACATAAAAGAAAATTCATTGTCCAGCTTACTTTTATTTTATCATCAATCAGCAAGCTATATAGTTTTAACTAATTATGATATTTAGTCTGCTAATAAGTTTATATCGTCAATATAGCCTTAGACTAAACTCTTTTTTTTTTTTTTGGAATATATCATGTCCACAGTAATTATATGTGGATCATTTTCATGTTTCAATAACCTAAAAAAATATTAATGATGTTGATATATTCAAAGACCTCCGTCATGAACCAAATCGTTAAGAAATCTAATTCTGATTTGCTTTTGATTAGTTGTAACCCTTATGTCATGGTAGTTGTAAGATGAATAAAATCACAAAAGACCTCAAATGGTGAAAAAATTATGTGCCTGATTTGTCATTTTGTTTCTTGGGCGACATTCCATTCCAGATTACTTAGTGGTAGTTATTGATTGATTAAATTAAATAATTTGAAATTCATCCCCTCTTGATGCTCATTGACCATAAATAGTATATGAAAAAGAAAAAAAAATTGTAGTTGAGTTTATAAAATTTGCTTCTGGAAATATAAATAGTTTAGATAGAATTCTTAATTTCTTATAAAACTTGTGATTAGTATTTAGAATATAGAACATCCAACAACGCAGACAAATTTGTTGTTGTCAACTAAATTTATTATTTGACCAAAAAACCTATTATTTTTTTTTTGTGCTAACTAAATTTATTATTTAATATTCAATTGTACAGCTCATAAATTATAAGTAAATAAATTGCATTTAAATCACGTGTATAATGCTCCTGCCTCCTATTCATCCAAGACTAATTGTGTGCAACTGCAACTATATATATTATTTCAATTTCTTTAAATTATATATAAAAAAAATCATAATTTAACATCCTTCAGAACAATCTTTATTTAGAGAATAGTCCATGGTCATAGATAGTGCACAGGTTTTATTTAGATGAATATAGTATGTATGTCTTGAGAATAGTCATGGTCATAGATAGTGTCTAGGGTATGTATTTATGTAAGTATGAAAATAGTATGTATTTAGATAGTGCACACATGTTATTTAAATGACAATAGTATCAATAAGACTGGTGTTGAATATTCTTTTATGAATAAATTAAATATTCTTGTTATGTATGACATTAATTTATTATATTTTTATATATAATATTTTTAATTCGTATAATTGTAATATCACTTAAGGTAGGTGAAATTGAAAGATTATATAAAAATTTATTATTTCCTTCCCCTATATATATATGTATAGATTCTAAAATAATTTATAGAATTGAATTTTTATTTATTTTTTATCTCTAAAAAAATGATAAATTTTATTTTAATTAATTTACACAATTGTGAAATAGTAAATTCAAACTCGATACAAAACATTCAACCTAACGATATCTGAACATTTACTTACTAGTTAAATTAAGGCTTAAAATTAAAATTGAAAATTGTCAATCTGATTTTCCTTTAATTAGTAGACTATAATGATATTAAATTATTAAAGTTGTAAATGCATTTGAAACTAAATAAATAGTGTGACAGGTAGATTTAATAACAGTTGCATATAATTGGATAAATTTGAAGAAATTCCGGAGACAGGTAGATAACTTTTTAGACAAAGAAACGCGATTTTTAATTTTACCCCTTCACAATCTCTTCCTACTACATTAGTATGCAGAATGGTATACTATATAAATTAATCTATATCTTTTTTATTTTGAACACATTTTACTTTCTTATCACAATATGAATAGATTTAATAACCAAAAAGGTAATAAATGATTGGGTCTAGGCTCCCTCAGCACGGCGAATTACAATTTAAATTTTGGTTTAGAATCTATATTTAGTGTTTAGTAGTGTTTTTTTTATAAAATATAAATCTAATCAAATAAAAAATAATTAATATAATTTGATATTAAATTTAAAAATAAAATATTAATAATTAATTTAAAAAATGTTTATGATTTTACAGAATGGTAGTTTTGTCTTTTTATATAATTTAATAAATTAATATTTACAATTATAAAAATATAAAAGTTAATTAAAATTTTAAAATAAATTTAATTTATTTACAAGGTATTCTTGCCATTTACATATAACATATATCATATCTTTATTTACATTCTAACAAACAAAATAATTATTTGATTCCTCATGGTTTTATTTTTAAAATTTTTTATTTAGTAGTGTCAATTGTTAGTTTATAATATTTATAATATTTAAAATATTATAAGTTAATTTAAAAAAAATGTAATTGTTCACATAGTAAATGTTTATCATCGATAAATATTAAAAAACTAGAGACAATTGTTTGATATAAAATTAAAATGATGTGATAAATATAAAAAAAAAAATCAATAAATATTTATCACATTATTTTTTATATTTATCACTGATAAATATTTATTATTTTTGAAATTGAAAAAAAGAAGAAAAAATAAAAAATAAAAGACTAACAAATATTTATTCATTCTTTTTTATATTTATCTCTTATGTAATTTTATTGAAACTACATGTTTTTCTTTATGTAATTACATTGGTGTTCCATTAATGAATCTGTTAGTATTTTTACTTTAGAGATCAATTATATAGATGACAATTATGGTTCAGTTGAATTTTTTATTGCAGGTTTAAGTGCAACTTTTTTTCAGTTTTTATATGCAATTTTATGTGTAGGATTTTAAAATATTTTTGGAGCTTTTTTTGTGTGCATAAAATGTTTTTTTGTGCAGTTTTTTAAATAAAGTTTTTTTTGTAGTTTATTTTATTTGAACTAGATAACTACATTATTATTATTAGTTTAAAGTATATTATTATTTTTATTCAATATAAATAACTATGTTATTAGTTTAAAGTATATTATTTTTTAATTCTTAAATAAAACAAAAAGACCAAAATTTAAATAGGAAACACTGAAATTTTCATAACACATTCTTTTCTTATATTCATAGTAGAAAACAATTGAATCTATTTTTTTTTTTTTTGTAATAAATGAACCTATTTTAGATTTAATATAATCTCTGAAGTTTGGGTTTATTTCCAGGTTTAAAAACATTTGAGTTTATTTCATCATGTCCTTGTACATTTTCTTCGCAATATTGAAATTAGAAATCGATAATAACGCAAGTAAAACAATATCTTTTTCAATTCCAGATAGAGATGATAGATAGTTAGTTTACTAAACAAGAAAGTAAAGTGATTCATACCAACGTACTAAATTGCATTGTTAAGAAGAAAAAAAGACAATAGACAACACTGTCATCACAAACACAATAAATCATATCAGTAGATAAATTATATCATATCAGTAGATAAATTTTACTTTTGTTTAAAAGACAACATACAACAAGCTAACATGGAAAAGAAGTGAACTATGTACGAACCCGATTAAAGCTTAGATGTTTGTCACTTTTTCATATAACATTGATAATGTTGTGCACGACATATAGACCGTCCTCTAATTTATCAAAAATAAATAAATTAAAACTAAACTCAATTTTCCGTCGATTAATTTTTAAGATCAAACATGAAATAAATATTTCTATATTGTTCAATCTTTACACTCAATTTCAAATTTTTGCAAGCTTCTACACTGTTATGTGTAAAGATGATAATAAAAATAATCTTGGCTGCCTACTAACGATTAAATAACCAAAAATACCTCGAGCCATATATTATATGGTCGAGTTCAATCCAAAACTTCATAGCTTTTAATATAATCTTTAAGAACCTTGGAGTACCATATAACCCAGCTACAAATTTAAAAATAATACTACAGTTCACTTAAGAGAGCAATAAAATCCATCCTATTTCAATACCAGTTCTGCTATGACCGTTAGGAAGCACCTTGAATTGCAGCAGCAGGTTGCATAGCTATATCCTGATTCTGTCTAGCAGCAAATCCATGACCTCCATATCCATGGCCTCCATAACCCTGACCGCCACCGTAATGATTCCCATTAGAATCATTCCTCCACTGTGAGTTCCCAAGGAATTACATTAGAAATGGATTTCAATAATGATGTAAATACTTGATTTTGCAAAACTTGATAGGGAATAATATTTCTGCCTACCTTGAAAAGTATGACATTATTTTGGGGCCTTCATAATCAAGATCTATTGCAAAGGAATTAAAAAGTGTATATGCTAATTGACAACTCTTTGTAGCAACTAACTACATGTTGAAAGCATATGAATGTGGAAAATTTCATAAAATAATTTGGCACGTAAGTAGAAGATGTACATCATAATCGAAAAAGTATAATAAAGTAACAAACTATCAGTAAAGACTGAATACAGTGATGCACTGATGTTGGTACTCCTTACACTAAAAAAGATATAGTTTCACAGATTGAGTACACAAAAACATTAATCTGGATTCATTTATGTGAAGATTGAAACTCTAATTTTCCAATTAGATAGACAAAAAGATAAAAATATAACAATAAATTGAATTTAAAGTAGAAAAATAAACTCACATGCTTATTTCCTGGACTGCGACCCCAAGAAAGGCGCACTGTCTGCTTCCCAATCATTGTTCCGTTCAATGCTTGAATTGCGTCCTCAGCATTCTTTCTGTTACAGAAGAGCAGAAGGCATAAAAAAATAGCTAATTCACCCAGGCAAAACTAAGAGAGTACTAATGATAATTGCAATAGCAATCACGATCATATCAACCTATGCAATATAGTTCACAGCAATTTCTTTCAATACCATATTGTTAAGCAATAGTATTAAGGTGATAGTACTAAGACAGTACTAATGGTAACTGCAATAGCAATCACCACTATCATCCTATGCAATAGTTCACAGCAAATTCCTTCAATGTCATATCCCCGTCCTTATACGATTCTTAACCATGACGAGTTGGGACAATCAAGGATTCCATACAATTTTTTAGTTCCATACCCATTTGAGGAATACTTATGCCACTGTCTATTTTGCAGAAACCACCCACTGTGCTATGGGGGTTGCAATAACTCGCGAGCAAGTTAAGTTCTATGTCTATGTTAAGGGATACCACAAGTGTACCTGTCAGCAAGTTGAACAAAACCACATCCTTTACCGACTGGAATCTTCACAGAGACAACATCACCAAATTGCAAAAATGGTTGTCTGAGATCCTCATCACTGATGTCAGAATCAAGCCCTCCAACAAATATCTGTAACAGATATCCGTTACTGAGATGTCAAAACAAGTTGATTAAAAGATATAAAAAGCTACAAAAGCAGACTCACAGTTGTGTTGTTAGAATCCCCTTCAGATTGGGAACCTTGGGCCACAGCACCATTAGATGAGTGTCCACCAGCCAACACCACAGCTAGTTTAAGAAAGAAAAAAGTCAGCAATATATATACAATAAACAACAAATTTTTCTGCCTCGTTATGCTTTCAAGTTTCTAAATTGTGTAAAGAGATACAAACATATATCACTAACATTCAACAATAGATTGAAGCTGAAAAAGCACAGACTTGTCATCCAGACATCAAACAATTTACATGATGAGATAAGCAAGGGAATAGAGATAAGGATGTGAAAAAGCATAGAAAAATCAGCAATAAGCAATTGTCAAAAATCAAAAAATAACAAGTCCATTCACGCATAAAGCCAAAAACCATTATGACATTTAATATACGGATAAATATATTTAAGCAGCAAAAAGTTCCAGGACTTGTATTGAATACTATGATTACTGTTAGCAATATAAAGCATACTTCCAAATAAAGCAGGTTACTTACAAGTTACAGCTTATTCATCATACATGTTAGTATTAACAATTTAACCAACTTAAAAATAAATTTGCACAAACCAAATTAAACAAGTAATTTAAAAGAAGATATTAATATCAACAGCCAGCAAGGAAATTAAATTACTGGGACCTCCTTTCAGTTAAAACGTAAATTTAGGGTATCTGCAACAGAAAAGGTAGGTGTTGATTTAAGCGGAACCATATAAATAAGAAGTTAACACTGAGAGAGCAGAGTGTAATATAATGAAATTACTTCACATGCAAGCATGATAACAATTAAATAACAAAAACCTTGTGAGGCATATTGTTGGGGATTTCCATAAGTTTTTTTGGGTGTTGCAACACCTATTCGCATCGCCCTGCTAGAACAATAAACACCATTCATTTCAGTCATTGCCCTTGTCCTCTCATTTTCATCACCAAACCTAACAAAACCATAGCCTTTTGAACGGCCAGAATTAGAATCAATGACAACTTTTGCTCCCTTAATAGATGAGTATCTGCTAGCAAACACCTCTTGCAGCATAGCATCAGTAACATCTATGGCCAAGTCCCCCACAAATATAGAGAGATCAGAAGTAGCATCAGAAGAACGTCTCTCACCGCCACCAGCGCTGAATGAAGCCCAATTCAGACGAAAAGCCTGATCTGTATTTGGCATCATAGTACCATTATAGTTCTGCAAGACTTTCTCAGCCGTCGCCCGCGAATAGAACTCAATAAATCCATATCCCTCCGACTGACCAGTTTGCTTATTACGTATGACCTTGGCCGATACAACCTGCATATAAGGCAACACAACATAAAAAACCTTTGTTTGGCAGTGCACAAACTTTGGTTCAAGCTCATTTCAAGAAGCTGATCAGAATATGACAAACAAAAAGGTTTCTTCATGAATGCCCAAAAAAGGCAATGTCTGATTGTCAATGTCAGCTATTCAAATTTAACATGTGAATATCTCAAAATACATCAGAGAACAAAAATAATGATTTACATTAGCCCCATTTTACAGAATACAATTAATAGATCTAGGTTATACTAGAGAGTCTAGTAAAAACATGGGTCAACAGCTTCACGTTATCAGCCTTCAGACTCTAGGGGACCACATAGGGTACCAAAAGTAGACCTACCTTAGAGTGGCAATGCCAAGGATAGAAAAGGGGAAAACCCTACTCACACACGAAAAGATCAATGAACTTAAATTAAAGTTCAGGCCATAGCTTAAGAAATCAAATCGTGATTTGATTGGTTAATCAAAATGCTCATGAATGAATTGAATCAATCCAATACCAACCAAAAATAAAAAATGTCAAATCGGCAAATTAAACAATGAAGTATTGTACCCTAGTAACTTCCAGCAATAAATAAATCAAGATCATTTATATAAAACAGAAACTCACATCATAAGATATGCTGATAATATTAAATTAAACCAATGAAAGCAACTTATGAAACCAAATCTAACAAATTGAATTTCAACATTCAAACTATAACAATTAATTAATAGAGAGAGAGAGAGAGTAAACCTCGCCGGTGTGAGCAAAGCAGTTATGAAGAAAAGTTTCGTCCATCCAATGGTGAAGGTCACCAAGCCAGATCGTCTTGATCTCATCGGGAGAGACTTGTTTCTGCTGCTGCTGGTGATGATGGTGGTTATGATGACTCTGAGGAGGCGGCGAAGGCTGTTGCTGATGTGGCGGCTGATAATGATGAGGATGAACATACGGCATGTAATGCTGAGGATACATCATCATCTGTTGCTGCATCATAGCCATAGCAGTAGCAGGATACTGCATAGACATCCATTGTTGTTGATACTGATGCGGCTGCGCCCATGGCTGTTGCTGCTGATGCTGCTGCTGTTGCTGCTGAGGATGCTGATTCAGATCGCCACTGTTACTTTGTTGAGCCATATGAAAAAGTATAGTATAGCCTAAGTTGATTTTAATTCTCTGTCTCTTTACTCTTTGTTCTCTCTCTCTCTCTCAGCTGGTCTATGGTCCAAGTAGCTTAGCAGAGAGAAGGAGAGTGAGAGACAAAGACAGAGAAGGAGAAGAAGAAAGGAAAATGAATGGTAATAGGGTTGGGTTTTAAAGAAAACAACAATTACAACGCGATATTAGATAGATACATACATACACACTACTTTTTACATACACCAACACCCACTTGCCTTTGGATCTGGGGTTAAAAGAGTAATAACATCGATTGTAACGTCGTTTAACTTAGCCGTCCGTGAACAGGTATTTTTCAACTTATGTCTCGTGCTGTGGGACCCATTCTTCTCAATCAACGGCTCCTACTTATTTCCTACTAGCCTACTTGCAACTTGCACCCACTGCGGCTACCATATCCTCACACCCCCACACTTCAATATTTTAATTTTAGACCCGTTTGATTGAGGTCAGCTAATCAATGAGTTTTTTCTTTTTAAATTTTGAATTTTATTTGGAACTCAATGTGTCTCAACTTTTATTCAAACCGAGGAGAAGTTCTTTTTTTTCCTAATCTCATTTTTGGAATAAAGATATTTGCCAGTCATTCATTTTTTTTTTTTTGAAAATTTGTCACACATGTGTTTCATCTTTGGAGGAATGGTCACAATAGTATAATGTATTTGGAGGTTGCATTCACTTTGTTTTATATCAATTGAAATTCTATTTTGCTATTTTTAATTTACTTGGTTCAACAAAAAAGTGTGTCGATTCGAACATAATCGAAGATGATGGTTAGATGTGATGAGCTAACAGATTTTCATTTACTGAAATAAAATGGTATATGCAAACACTTTGATAGTCAAGTAAGTAGATCTTTGAAAATAATGAGAGATAATATAGTATAGAAATTATGTGTCATTTACTATGACGGAACATTTCACCGTTATTTTCTCCTCTTAGATGTTAAAATTAGAGCATATATTAGAATTAAGGCCGACTGGAGTCTTAGAATTAAAGTTATTTGTTTATTTTTCCAGCATCCTACTCACACTTGAACCTAATAAAAATTTATCATAATTGAATCAATAAAAGTTGAATTAAACAATATTAATCCAAGACATATCAGCTAATACGAACGGAGTCTTTAGCCCCTTCAAAATATTTGTCACGGCTAAATAACTATAAGGATGATGGATGATAGGAGTAATGGTGGAGGGTGTCTAGAAATAATGACATTAGAAAGGAATATGGTGAAGAAGTTAAAAGACTTTTTGGTTCAAATTCTAGAGAAAAATGTTAAAATTAAAACTAATATACTAACATTTCTTTGACATCTCAACTTTAGTTTTGTATTCTCTATTTATTGAACTTGTACGTGAAGTTTATCTTTTGTTTTTGGACATCAACATTAGTAGATTATTTAATGTTGTCAAGTTCAAACTCCCCATCAATATTTCATGAAGTTATTGGTGGTTTGGTTAATTTTTTATTTATTTTGAAGGAGTGGTTTAGTTTAAATGTTGACTCCTGTCTACTTTTAAAACAGCTAAAATGAAGTTATTTAAGATTCTAAATCTTATTTATTTGAGCAATTATTTTTTTAGAAAGAATTTGAGCAATTATTGTTAACTAATAAATAAATGAGAAGTTAATGTGAAATAAATACAACTACGTATCATCTATACTTTTCACCCCATATGTATAGACATGGATTTACAATCTCACATTAGATATTGTATATGCATATGTAACATTAATTATTAATTATTTTAAGCGGATGAAACTAATCATTTTATTATTTAAAATGAATTTTATTCTAAAAATGCGTTAAAGCAATATATATATATAAATTTTACACTGACGTTTGATTGTTTTATCCTTAATTTATTTTGGTAAACAATAATAAGTAAAAAAACCTCTAAAAAGGGAAGTAATATTTACAAGATTCTCGGAATAAATAATATGGAAAGTAGATAATTTCTTTGAACTCAGTGAAATAATAAACACTATCATTTTTATTTACTATATATAATAAAAACATTCAAACATTACAAATTAACATTGTATAATCAATATATCATCTCGCTACATCAATCAAATATTGACATCAAAACATATATGAAATTAAAGGTATTCTATGAATGAGTATATGATGGTTACTTCTAGCAAAAATAACTAATCATTTATAATACAATAAATAATCGTTCAAATATATATTAAAAGAGATATCTATATTTAATGTACAATAATTTCTTAAATAAATTACTTTTGATATAAAGAAATATACTAAATTCAAAACAAACAAAAGAATCTATGAGTCATACTAATTATGCGGTCACAAGATTTAAATTAATCAAAGCTAGAGCTGTATGCAGTTTAGTTAAATAAAATGTTTCATCCAACCTACAAATTAAAGCTTGGTACAGCTTCTACTCCACTCTAGAATAATAATAGGTTGATGTAATAATATTATTTCACAGACAACATAACATCATAACCCTCATTGATGATGATTATGGACGCACGCTTTTATGAAAAACTTTCAATTTAAGGATTCAATTCACACCTTTTGAATTCAACGGTGCCTTGGTTCCAAATATCCGTACAACGTCTATAACCCAATTCCATGTGTTTTTAAAAGCAGTAGTTGTGATTGGTGGTAGTTCCTTGGAACGTTGCATTTGCATGTTGTTTGGGAACGCGACCAGGTCAAAAACGAGTATGCGTGTGAGTGAGATATTGAAGCTACCGTGTCAAATTTTGCCAGTGCTTTTTTAGAAAGGGCTTCTAGACTTTTATATGTGCCTCCTTTGACTACCTTTGTATTACATGAATGAAATGAGGTGGGAAACATCATTTTGTGTTTAATAAGAATTTTAGTTCTTATAAAATTATTTTATTTATAAAAACTAAAAATTAAATATAATAAATTTATAAGATTAAAAATTTATTTAATCCTATTATTATTCACCAAAATTATCATATCAACACCTACTCCCTTATTATTTCGCATACTACTACTATTTTTTTTCTTAGGTAAGTAGTCGTACCAGACCCCCCCTACTTACATAATTGTAGAAAATTATTAAAAAAATAGGTTAATGCCTAATATTCGATTTATTGAAAATCGTGTACTAAATAATAGGACAAAATATAACTCTTTTTTGTTCTCAAGTACTATTACACTGTAGCCAACCATGATGAATTTTACCTACAATGCTATGTGAGTTAATTACACAGTTGCACAGTTAGTTAAAATTAGTTGCCTTGATAAGATGTACAATAAATACTTTGTAAAAAAAAAAGTACAGAACAAATATAGCATTTATCACTCACATAGTCAAATGTGCAACTATTTCATAATGAGAATTTCTCTTAATCTGAAGCTTCTTACCTATAGCTTCCTTCCATTTGCCACCTCTGATTCCTAACACGTGAAAATAATATATAAAATAAACAAGTGGTGTGTATGTGCATCTAAATGCCCACAGCTGTTTGCACCTAAACAAGGTATATTATAAACGTCAGTGACCTTCAATTCCCTTAAAAGACATTTGTGCTCTCCTTTGACAATATTAATAAATAAAAATTGACAAATTGAAATTGCAAATTCTCTTGATGGCTTGAATACAAGTGTTCAACAAAACAGTAAAGTAGAAAAATTACAAAGAATGAATTAAATATTTAATTGAATTGGCAGACAAATTAAGAACACAAAACTGAGAGGGGCATGGCAAAATTTTCAACAGGGTAGCTGCTTTCCTGTTGGCTCTTGTTGCGACTCGCGAGCAAAGATTAGAAGAATGCTAAAAAGAAAAGGCAAAACGCGGTATGTACATACCCGTCAGTTTACCTACGATAATCTTCATGGAGGAAATTCTCATATTTCGTGCCGGTCAGTGCTTTGCTCACATCATCCCAATTTTCAACTTGGCTCGATAATGATCCTCTATGAATCTTCACCTGACGACTCTTTAAATTCATTTGAGGAACCTTTAGAAACTCCAGAACGTCCATTAATTTCTGAAAACAAGTTAACCATCAACAGACCTTTATTTTTTATTATAGGCATATAAATGGAAGATGAAGTAGGAATCAATCATGCACAGATGGTGTGACTTACTGTTCGGTTTTTGACAACGTCTTCATAGTATAGCATAATGTGCCTTGTGCTCTTGAAATATTCTAAAGCCTTCGTGGTTGTATCATTCACTTGCTTCAGGTTTGCAATCAGCAATGTTGAATTCAGTGTGGGCTTGTATTTTGCAAGTATTTCTGCCTGAAACGATAGATAGAATCCATTAACATGAAGTATGAATGTCTTTAGTAGGATGATGTAACATATTCAACTTGGTCCTCCAAAGATCAAGATTTTGCCAAATTACTCCTCCTCTAAAGATTTTTTTTCATAAAATTTGCCCCTCATAGATCAATGTGTCACCTTATTAGTCCTCCAAATAATTTTCACCAACTAGTCTCTCTTAAAGATACACTATTGTCAGCAAAATCATCCATACGAATTACAATACCGGTCAACAAAAGGGCTAATTTGGATATAATTTTATATATCAGTGAGTTATTTGATGAAAAATTCTAGAGAGGACAAATATAGTAACAATTCAATCATCGAGAGACTAATTTGGAGAAAAATCTATGAAAGACTAATGTGATGACATCCTATTTTTGGAGGACAGAGTTGGCAGTTTCCTCACATTACAACTAACTCAGAGCACCTAGCAACGCGATGAAACACACATGCAAAACAAAAAATAAAGAAAGACCTCCTTGGGTGAATGAACATGAGATTTGTGAGTGCCATTTAATATCTTCACATTTCTATCATATTCATTTGCAAGTACAGAAATCATCCGGCGCAAAAGATTCCTTCTGAAAAGAAATATGACTGAAACACCGTGTATTCTGAAGTACTCGGCGATTTGTTCGTGATGCTGCATCAATCCCTGCAATAAATTACAAATCACAAAGATTATGTCATACTAAAAAATATAACATGTCAACTATTAAATAAGGTGAAAAATAAAGAAATGCAATATGCCAATATGTGTAGGCAATACAAAAGCCATCTGTTGAAAACTTGAGTTGTTATTGATGTGTTGCTTTTGATTTCATAGGCCTGCTCCTTGGGTGGTTTTCATTTTCCCGGGCATTAGTCACATTTTTAATATATACCAAAAAGGAAAGTTCTGATTACCTACTGTAAGAAAGGAGAGACAAATATGGGGAACCACATTAATTAGCTTTGAATATTAGAATTTCGAAGAGTAACTTATCATTACGCCCAAGTGTCTTTTTGAAAGAATGGGCAGTAAATAGTATTAATAATATTGTCAAATAGTGGCTATAGCAGCACTATAGCATAGCGGATTTTGAACAAATAGCTATTTTCCGCAATCCGCAATTGACAGCAATGACAAAAATTACGAATGTAATTTAATTTAAGAAAATACTTAATTGACTTCATGAATGGTCCATGATAATCAATTTTAGCTAAGGAATAATCATATTAAATTATTAATCAATCAAACTTATAGAAAAAGAAAACAATCACACCATCTAACAATTATTCTACCAAAAGGAATATATCAATATATGCAAATGGATCGCCCAAACCTAGTTTCACTATTAGGGCACTAGTAGCTACTATTCCAGTTTCTTGTAGCAGATGCATCGGCCATAGTATGAAAGTAAAAGAGAAATTTTAGGATTTTTAAAATTAATAAAATTGATAAGTTTGCACATGTGCCAATATGACCTATTTTTAAAATAGAAAAACTGACGATTCAGTTAGTAATTTAGTATTACTCTTATATTCACTGAAATATGTAAATGTTTCGATGCAAGCTATATTTTGCTTCCATTCCCTTTTTATTTGTTTGCATCATGCCTTTTTTATATATAATTGACTTATTTCAACTATTGTGCATCTTCCGCTATTTGCCTGCAATGCTATTTGCTGATTCACATAGCATATTTTTGACATTCCTCTATTTTCAGCAATTTCTATTCTTAACACTGATCCGCATTGACTATTAAGGAAATCGGGTAATACCTAACTTTATCTACTCAAATAAACTTGCAGTAAGGAACTTCTACATTCTAGGGTACCTAAGTACTAAAGGGCAACTTCCCACACTAGAGACATATTTCATTCTTAACCAAAATATATTATTATACATGTAGATTAGTTTGTATTGTACACTCTTGTGCTTTCTGTCAACTATTAAAGCAAAGCCAAGAACCATCCATCTAATGCAAAAGTGTTCCGCAAGAAGAAAGAACTACTTCAATCTCACTGAACCTTCAACATGTTATGCATCCACATTTGTAAAAACATAAATCATCTCGGAAGCAGCCACGAAAACATGGCAAAAATACCAAAACAAAAATGATACTGAAAAACTCAGCCAGTCAACCTCTGCTGATCCTTTATCACAGCAACAGTTCAACAAGAACAATCGGAAAATATTTTGAAAAAGTGAAAGGTAACAAGTGAAGGTCTTCATCGTCACCATAACTCATGTCAGTGTTTGTGTGTGCATGAAAGAGAAAGTGCAAGAGAAACACGACCCTTCTTTTCCCTTTATATATCATAGTTCTGCATTCTTTTTAAAACGTGACATCTCACAAGCAACAGTTTAAACTTCAAAAATGTTCACTTTCCTCTAAATTCCATGTAAATCGACAGATATATTGGTCAAAATTATTTAAAACATATTGTTGGTTACTCACAGATACATGTAAATAAAGAATTGCATTTCAAATCATCAAATTATTCTTCCTATACACAATTTTAATGTTGGTATTTCAGACTTTATTTGAATTTACTACCAGAATACCTAAAATAATATACTTTCCTTTTGAAAGCTACACCAAAAACACAACACCGAATAATCCAAACATAAATAAAATAAACTTTACCTGATTAAGCATCCACTTTAAACCAACTGCAGTCGTGCACTCGTTTTTGGAAGCACTACTTAACCAATCTAGATTATAAATTGTGTCCAGCGTCTCCGTTATTGTCGATATATTACTCCTTCTAACCTTAACCGAAAAGATTTCCCCATTAGAACTTATGTTAGGATGACTATTTAAAAACGTCTCGAACCATCCACTCCCGGATCTCTGCATTGACAGAATCGTAAAATAGCGCACAGGGTGGCATCTACATTCCTCCCTAACAAACAAGGATACAATATCAATAAAGTTCAAAAACAAAATCTCAAATTACACTCTGAGAAGTGAGTGTACTCTTAACATCTCAATCACCTGATATAAGTGTTGGGATTCGGGTAATGCACATAAGGAATCTCCCAAGGTTCAATGTTAGGTTCAGGACAAGGATTTTGAATAACATTGATATCTATAAAACCAATTTTGCTACCAGTGCTTATCTGCTTCAAACAAATAGAACATATATACACACCACAAACCATTGCAAAGGCTAACACGACCAACCTCCAAACAAACGTAGAATTCTTCAAACCCTTCACAAGTAAAACATCCTGTAACCATGAACTACAACATTATTATTAATTATATTAAATCGATTAATTAATGAATATGCTAAAAAAGCCTCAACTTGGTTGATCCAACAAATAACCATTGAATAGATTAACATTAACCCCACAGAATCTACATCTACAGGAAACTACCAAATGAAAAACTAATAACCCATAGACCTTAAAAACACAGATATTCGTTGGGGTTATTTTAAGAAACCAGATCGGACAATTTCACGTGACGCCCCATGAAAAAACAAAATAAAAAAAATAATATTTTATTTAAGTTTGGGGAGATTTGACGAAAATAGAAAACATGGCACAGCAAAAATACACTGACCTTGGTGAAGGAAGAGAGATCATCTGCCATTGTTGACGAGCTCAATCAAAAGGCATTTTTTGAGTTCCCTTTTGGAATTTCTATTGTTTGCGATTAATTATTGTAATAAAGCTTCTTTTTTCAGCTCTCATTGCTGAAACCTGCAACAACCCAGGAAAATAGTATAATATTTTGATGGGAAAAGCAAAAGGGATCGTTGATTATGGGGTGTGTGTTCCACTGAGCTTTTTTCTTCTCTTTTATATTTATTTATTTTATTATTGTTACTATTATTATTATAGTTTTTAATATATGTTTGTTCTGATTTTTCCTTTCATTTTTTGGTCTCTTGGAGAACGAAATGATGAGAGTTAGAGGCTTCTAATTTTAACAAATTTTAGACCGTTGTTTATTTTTTCTGATAGATAAATAAACAAATATATACATTGGAACTCGCACCTGCCAACTGCAAAATCTCTCTTGACTTCGTTTGAGTCCGACCGAAGCAAAACGACATCGTGAATGTGTTGCCTTCCCCTTAAAACGACATATAATTGTGTTTTTTTATCCACAATCGATAATAAACCACCACAAAGTTGACAATTTTATAAACTTTCCTGCCACGTATTGGGTGCAGTCTTGCCGTCTAACATGTTTTTTGTATTAAAATACTAAATAGTATTAATTATTAATTAATTAAATAAAGGAATCAGTTAGCATCATTTTTGCTTGTATAGACTTTGAAAATTAAATCATTATCCAAATTGTTTAAAGAAGGGGTCTTTCTTAACAACGTGTGCATTGGACAAGGTTGCGATAGGTGTCATCGTCTAGAATCTCAATTTTTAAAGGGTACTTTTATTTTTATATATATTTAGAAATTTTAATATAAAATTTTATATTATTTAAATTATATAAAATAGTTATTAAAAAAAATTATAAACATCACAAATTAAATAAATATATATTATTTAGTAAATTGAAGAATAAAATCAAATGATTTAAAAGTTTAAGAGACTAGTTAGAGCACTAACATTATAATTTTAATATGGATAATTGAACACGGTATTTTATATATCTTTTTATATGTATATATAAGATAGTAAAAGAAATTATTGAACACAATCTGAAATGTTTAATTAGCTAAAGATAGTAAAAGAAATTATTAGATACTTGAAAAATATGGAGATTTTAACAACGACTTCAAAGCAAGTTATAAATATCTTGAAATTTGTTTAAAATATATTATACTTATTATAATTTTGATGGTGAAATTTTATTTAAAAAACTAAAAGTTATTAGATAAAATTTAACATTTAAATAACATCAAACTATATATTATTGAATTATTTAAAAACATTTACTTGTTTTCCTAATATAGGCATGTATTATAGAATGAAACTAAATATTCTTATTACGGTTGCAATTACCAAATATATGTTGTTTTAAATTAAAATTGTTAATGTTTTATTTGCAGTTTATTATATTATAAAATAAAATAAATTATTTTATTTTGATTTTAATTGAATATAATGTCTCTAAGAATTTTGGTTATAAATAAATTATTAAAGATACCGCATCAAAAAATAAAAAGAGGATAATAATTAAACACTTATAAAAGCTTTTGAATTTTTTTAGTAGAGGTAACATTTCCTTGGTTCATCCAAGACATCTAAATTCTAAAGGACCAATCCTGATAAGAAGATCATTCGCTAAAATCCCAATAAAAGTCAAGAGGTAAAAGGAAACATAGTATTTATTATTTTATCTCTGGAAGAAAAAAACTACACTAAAAATTTTATCCACTTGCTAAAATTTGTCGTAAATTAAAGATTTTTTTTATACAAAAAAACGATATTCATTCATTCAAATCAATAGAGTACATCAAATATAAATTCAATATCGCAAAAAACAAAAATAATGAATATATAAAAATAGTTACAACATCCAAATTACTAAACATAGTATGGCACAATACCTATAAATAATTTGACAAAATCAAAGTGATCGGGATACTCATACATCTGAATCTGTAACATTGAAGATTTAGTCACTGTATGAATTAACAATAGATAAAAGTTTATATGTCAATTTAAATTAAACAAACATTGCAAAAAAAACTGAAAATCAAAAAAATATTTTACCAAGACGATACAAAATTAGTGTGGTTGAGTAGATGTGGCCGCAACTTTGGACAATATTTTTTAACTCTCTGCATTTGAAAATTGTGACATACCCTAACATTTATAAATTCCAACCAATATCATTTATTTGATATAAGTTTGAAAGTTTTCCTATAGACTTTTAATATTGTTTCTACAATATGAAATTTTATTTAAAGAATTAATTGTTGAATAATATAATTAAATATGATAGAACTAGTTAATATTCACTTATATTTTATTGAGATTACATAGATTAAAATGTGGTAAACTACTTGTCTTTAATATGTATAATGTAGTTAACTTTTATTCATGATTCATTCTAGAAAGAATAAACGTATACTTAATTTTTAGTATGTTTTATGAATATTTTATAAATAAAAATATAAAGAGAGTTAAAATACACTATTCAAAACTTATATACCTGACAAATATTTGTCAAGAAATAGTAGTTTCGCTTCATCATTATTTTAAAAAGACTTTGAAACGTGATTCCAAACATTTTGTAGATGATTTTGAAGATGATTTTATCTATTTATATCAATCACAATTGATATGTCCGTATTTTACAAATAAACGTTTTATTTAGATTTTCTCTGTCTTCATATAGTCACCAAACTCTCACGATTCATACATGTGTTCCATGTAGATGTACAAATATTTTACTAATAAAGTAAGACAGTTGAAACAAATTATAAAGGTCCATGTTTGGACCCTTTCCACAAGAAGTCCATATTAGGGGGATATCTATCATTATTATTAATTACGTTACCGTGATTCTAATTTATACACGTATATAATGAATAGAGAGTACGCTTAGGTGAGGGATTAGAGGAGAATAACTACCATCTTTTATAGGTGAATTTGTCAAAATTGTTGTAAGACAGTTGAAATTTTTTAAAACGTAAATTTTGGAGCTTTATAAGATTACAGTAATTCAATATAATTCTAACAGACTTACCATGGCAACATTAAATATAAAATAAACTCATTTTTTTAAATCTTTCTTTTATTTCCATTACATGCTCTATGATTTTTTTTATTTTTAAATATCTTTATAATACTATTTTAGGAAATTTTTGAAAACTAAAAGAAAGATATAATCGTTAAGGCTTGCAAAATTGCACTAGGTATATCACTGATCTTTATGTTTTGTTTTAATACCTTTTTATATTTGCACTTAGTACTTTTTTTACTTCAAATTAGTAATTTTTTGTTTAGAAACATAAAAATAAAAAAAATTGGATTGAAATGTCATTTTTAATTCCTAATCCATCAAAATTAACAAAAAATTATTGTTTTCAGTTTTGCATCTAATATTGTTATTTCATTGTCAACTCAAATGAACTACTCAGATGCATATGCATGTAATTTCTATATAATTTAAAATTAATTTTAAAATTATGAAACATAAATTTTTGAAATTGCATCAAGATTCCCAATTTTATAATATGAGTTAAAGGGTTCAGAGAGATAGATATAGAAAATTAATTTCTAATTGTAATTAAATCTTCCATTTATTTATTTAATATAGAAGAGATTGAAGCAAACTAACTATTATTAAACGATTTTTTTAGTTTACTAGAAAACATGGAAATATCTTTGGAGCTCCGGTCTAAGAGAGATGTTGAGTGGGAAATTTTTTGATGTATTAGATTATTTACAATCATAAAATAATTAAAATTAAGATTACAAATTAGCAAGTATTTTGATTAATAAATATTTTAAATGAAATATAAGTTTTTAATTTATATTAAAATTACATAATTCTTAATGTTATCTTTTTCATAATGATGCTCACAATTTTAATTTTATAAAAGTTTTACATATTTAAGAAATTTTAAATATATGTATTTTAAGTAGATAAAATTTTGGTATTTCTTTCTTTCTTTTGGAACCACAAATTTTAGCTGTTAATTTAATATTTATTATTTCATCAATATTTAAACTCTTTTTTATTTTTAATTATCCAACTTCTTTAATCCCTAACTCAAACTAGTTGAGCCATCAAACCTCTCTTAATATAATTTTTATCTTAAATGATAATTCAGATAAACAATATTATTATTAAAAAAAATGCTAGAAACATAAATTTTCTTATTAACTAACAATTGTCTTGTCTATTTTAAGAATGAATTTAATCCAAATGCATAAATACTAATCCTTATGAATTTAAATATAAATAAATGTCGAAATATATATGGTTCAAATTTATTAGACCAGATACAATTCAAATTTTACTTATATTTATTTAAGTATGGAGACAATACTCTGTTAGGAAATTTACGCAATTAATTATATTAAAATTTCATAATCTAAATATGGTAAATTAACTTTATAAATATGTCTTATTTAATAAATTTGTACTTGTGATTCATTTTGGATAGAATATAATAGAGTTTTATACAAATATTCAACAATATTTTATATTTAAATCTCTGTGCATAAATTTTAAAATAAAATAATGCTATGACATGAGAGAATGATAAAATATAAGTTAAGTTACGTGTAAAACTTTCTTTTTTTAAATTACGAATGTCCTTATATAAATATTAATCTCTATTATTTTTAAAATAGTATTCTCTTCTTAAAAAAATATTCTTTTTATTCGTTTTTGTATTTTATAATATTCTATGTATTCTTTATTAAGTGCCATTTTTTAAAGAATTAAATTATTTTTTATTTATCATTTTTAAAATTTAAAGTAGTAATAATAATTATTTTGTTAAAATTATTTCTAATTATTTATTATAAACAAAAAGTAATGACTTAATTGTACTTTTTGTCCCTATATTGATGAAGTGTCATTTTTTCCGCTTATTTAAGCTATACTGTGTCTCAATATCTCATTCTATAATTGTATATGAAATCTATAATCATAAATAGTGTGGTGTGACTTAAAAAAATGACATTATATCAAATTTTAAATTAAAATTCTATTTAAAAACAAAAACCGGAGGGAAATAACATAGAGACTTCTTTCATAATTCTGTTAAATTAAGAGATCAAAACTACAATTGAATCAAAAATAATAAATAATTAAAAATACTATAAATAAAAGTCAAACAAAAATTTGAATACTAAGAAAAATATATGTATAATTTGAAAAGAAAATGCAGTATTGTACAAATAAATAAAGAAATTGAAAGATAAGATTTGATTGGAGAGAATAGTTAGGTTTTGACAAAAGGAAGTGACCGTTGGTTTAATGGTGAGCTAAACGTAACTTCCGAAGACAAAATTAGCCTTAACCTTACGTTGTCATTAGACACACCGATTCAACCGCTATCTCCTCTTTCACTCTCTCTTTATAAAACACAACAAATCATCCTCTTACATCACATCACCTTTTCATTCAATTCAAATCCTAAATACTACAGTACACACTATGGATCCAAATTCCAACGAAATCGTTCGCGAATTCCCCAACCTTT
Source organism: Cicer arietinum (assembly GCF_000331145.2). Lineage (NCBI taxonomy): Eukaryota > Viridiplantae > Streptophyta > Magnoliopsida > Fabales > Fabaceae > Cicer > Cicer arietinum. The sequence continues at coordinate 16,842,495 of NC_021165.2, forward strand.
TCCGTCTCTACAAAGACGGTCGCGTCGAACGCCTTCTCGGCATTGAAACCACCCCTGCTGGCACCGACCCATTAACCGGCGTTCAATCCAAAGACATTACTATCAACTCTGAAACTGGCCTTGCTGCTCGTCTCTACCTCCCACCAAACGCCACTACCACCCAAAAACTCCCTCTCCTCGTTTACATCCATGGAGGCGCTTTCTGTGTCTGCTCTCCCTACAACACTGGTTACCACCATCACCTCAACACTGTTTCTGCACAAGCAAACATCGTCGTTTTCTCCATTCATTACAGGTTAGCACCCGAACACCCTCTCCCCGTTGCTTACGATGACACGTGGGAAGCCATTCAATGGATCTCTAAAGCTACCGACCCTTGGCTCGCAGACCACGCCGATCTCAACATTGTTTTCTTTGCCGGAGACAGCGCTGGAGGTAACCTCTCACATAACATGGCCATGCGAGGTGCAACGGAGGGGTTTGGATCGTTGAAACTTCAAGGGATAGTGTTGCTTCATCCTTTCTTTGGAAACGAGGAGAAAGACGAGCTTTTGGAGTTTTTGTACCCTAGTTATGGCGGACTTAATGACCCCAAAATACACGCTGCGAATGATCCAAATCTTTCGAGTTTGGGTTGTGGTAAAGTGTTGGTGTTTGTGGCAGGGAAAGATTTTCTTAGGGAGAGAGGAAGGACTTATTATGATGCATTGAAGAAGAGCGGGTGGAGTGGAGCGGTGGAGATGGTGGAGACTGAAGGTGAAGGACACGTGTTTCATTTGTTTGATCCCACTAAGGAGAAATCCGTAGCTCTTGTTCAACAGTTTATCTCATTCATCACACAAACTGCCAAAGATGTTAACTCTGCATCTTCCTAAATTATATCCTATGCATATTTTGCATCACTCTTGCAAAATAACCTATATACATACAAACCTATACTAAATAAATTGGGTGATTGGGAACTAAACCCTTTAGAATCATTTTTATAGTTTTCTTAGCTAACTACTACAAAATGTTTTCTTTTGGGTTATTGTTGTAACTCTGAAAACTAGAGTCCATGTGTTGACTTCTTCATATCCATGTGGACGGAATAAATCCATTTTCTTTTCAATTCTCTTGGTGCATGTTTATATTTTTCGGGTTTCACGTGGGTAATTGTGTATGCATTTTAAATTCATAATTGATATAAAACTAATTAGAATAAATTTATTAAACTTATTAAACTTCAAAGTCTGGTACATATAATTTTGTATTTATTGTAGTAACTTTAAAATTTCATATTAATTAATATCTTATATATGATGTTATTGGGAAAAGGATGGAAAATAATTCTCTGTAAAATCAACATATATACCACCTTCTGTTTGAAAAGAGAAAGAAAATCAATCATGAAGCATCCTCATCGAGGCCACCTTTTATGGAAGTTAAATGTGCCTAATTGTGTCAAGAATCTCCTATGAGACTAGCAAAGTCAATTCTTCGAACTAGAAGTAGCTTGGAAAAGAAAAAGTATGATATGAGATACAGCTTGCCCTGTCTGTTTTAATGATGCGAAGAACATCTATTTACACACTGTCGTCTAACACAACAAGTTTGAACATATGGATGCAAAAATGAATGAATATTAACACCTAGACTCTAGTATGTTTAAGTTCCAAATCAAATTAACAAGAAGAATAATAGTAATAAGAGTAACAACAAGAAGAGTAGAAACAACTCTTATATTTGCGAGCATAGCTATTTGTGAACTATTCATACTTGACTCGTTAATGTTCGATTAAGCTCATTTTTACAATCAATGATACAAAACATAGACACTACAAGCTCAATATTAAAAACAAATCGTGGATATATAGCTCATATTGGTCTTTAAGTTGTTATGGTCTTTTGTTGGTCTTTAAGTTGTTATGGTCTTTTGTTGGTCTTTAAGTTGTTATGGTCTTTTGTTGGGTAACGTTGCTCTGCTAGCAATAGACACGATATCTATCTCAATAAATAGGTGGGGTTTATATCTGTTTGGACTCATGCTTTTGTAATGATTAAGCTTAAATTGCATATTTTGACTCATGCTTTTGTAATGATAATGTTTTTAAACACTTTCTTGTAGTAGTCGATTTCACAAACTATTTGTTAAGTAATAGTATATTTTTATAGATTATCATATAATGTTAAAAAAACTATTGAGTACTAAATTGATAAGTTACAAAAGTAATTAAAAAATAAATTTTATAAATGCGAATAATTTAATTATAAATAACCTACATAATCCATACTTAATCCGTGTTATTTTTAAATAAATTAAACTTAAGCTTTTAATTAAGATTGTTTACATAAACAAGTCAAATGCAATATTTATCGGAGATTCATAAACTTGTTTGAGGGAATTAAAGTGACAAAGAGATCATGATTTCGGCAATTCAAATTTTCTCCGTAATAAAATTAATAATTAATTATTAATTACATTGTCTACTTAAAAAAAGTATCTTTACTACTAAATTCAAATTCAAATTTCAGGTGTGTCACACAACCAATTTACAACATTAAACCGAGAGTATGAATTTCAATAAACACCATACATGTTAATTAACCTGCCACATTATATAATTATACATATATCTAAGAATATTTTAGGGGTGACAATTCAAGCCATTATAGGTTATCATCTATTCAATCCGTCCACTTATTTATTCATCCAATCCATCAACAAAACTTAAAATTAATTAATAGATCAATCCATCCTACAATTTTTTCAAATCCATTACATATATTTTTTTTTTATTATAAATTTATAATATAGATAGCTTTATAAATATTATTATAATTGATCTAAAAAATATCATTTTAAAAAATAATTTCTGAAAATAAATTTATTTATTATTTGAAAAAACTGAAACTTTTATTTTTTGTAATAAACTGATTTTTTTTTAAAGCATTTTAAAAACCAGTTTTTTTATTAATTCAAAAATAAGTAATCTAATTGTAAAATAAAAATAAAGATTAAATATTATAATTTATTTATTTAAATATTAAATTAATAATATTGGTGGTTATTGAATCCGTCGCAAGCTGCCAGAGCTCCACCGTGATAGCTGTCGGAACTCCACCTTCTACCACTACCATCACCCGTCTATTATTTAATTAAAAATAAATAATAATATTTATATTACTATATATATTTAAAAAACATGTTTTCCTTTTTAAAGATACTGTTTCAGTAAACTGCCTTTTTCTTAAAATCAAACTGTTTTTGAAAATAATAAATAAAATGATATTTATTATTTTCAAAATAAGTTAATAATTTTTTAAATTTAATATAGAAAAGCATTAATTTTTTTAATATGATAAATAATATTTTTTTAGAAATTAATAATTTTATAATTTTTAAAATAACAAAAAAAAGTGATTTTTTAAATTAACATAAAAATAATATTTTAGACTAAAAAGAAAAAAAAATGAATTTTCCATCAAAATAAATTAAAGTTTTTATAATAATAAATATATTATTTTTTATAAATAATAACAAATATTATAATGGGTTTTTTATTAGATTATCCTTTTTTTTTTTTAATACCAATCTACCCCACTTTGAAATTAATATACCAATCTGCCCTACTTTTTTGCCCCAGATGCAAGTCGCATCCTGGGGCTGCGACCTCTTGAAAGGCAAAAATTTCAACTGCAACACATGGGCGCATCTTGGGAATGCGACCTCCTATTTTATCCACCAAAAATTCAAAAAAAAAAAAAAAAAAAACTTCCCAAGTGGGAGGTCGCATCCCCAGGATGCGACCATGTGTTGCAGTTGAAATTTATGCCTTTCAAGAGGTCGCAGCCCCAGGATGCGACTTGCATCTAGGGCAAAAAAGTAGGGCAGATTGGTATATTAATTTCAAAGTAGGGTAGATTGGTATTAAAAAAAAAAGGGATAATCTAATAAAAAAACCTATTATAATTCCTTAAAAGAAACAAATATTATAATTAGTTTATTGAAAAAGTTAAAAAAAAAGGGTAGTAATTTATATGGATTAGTTGAATACTTCTCCATTAAAAATATGATAATAAATGGATTGGATAATTTTTTATTTTAAATAGATGGATTGAATTGAATTTTTTTTTTTTGCAAACATTTTAGTGATTATTAATAATTTAATGGATGTTTTTTGTCTATCAATTATCATCCACATCTATCTATTTTGCCACCTCTATAAAATTCAAACAAAAATTAATAGTTTTCGATAGTGAGAAAAGGACAGTAGCTAGCCTAGCCAAGGGGCCCATGGTTCCATATTCACCCAACTAGTTTTACATTCTTTAATGTTATCCATAAATAAAAAATTAGACTATATAAAAATATAAAATGAAAAATGTACTAAGAAAATGAAAGGTTGTATAAAAAAAACCTTACTCTTAATTTGTTATTGTTAATTTCCTAATTTCTAAACATTTTATACTTCTTTTAGATCAAAATATTAATTTACAAACAAAAGAGTATAATAAAATTTGGAAGAGAGAAGAAAAGATGCAACAATACTTTGAAGAGATAGAGATTTAGAAACAAAGAAAAAAATGAGAAGATAATACTTTTGATGCACTTGCATGCTCACAGTCATTGTTGCATCTTCGTTCAGCTTATCACCCATTTACATTTACATCATTAGAAGGTTAAACAAATTGAGGATAAAAAAGAAAAAATAGAAATAAACCGAATACAACTCATTGAATTCTAATAGCAAAATAAATTGCAATGAAACTCATTGATTATAATTAAATGGCAATTAGTTTAGGATTTGATTCGCTTTTATTTCATGTCCTAACATTTATCACAAGACTCAGTTGGTGAAGAAGTTATCATATGTGTGTTGCTGATGTGGATTCTCTCAACCGTTAAATTTATTTATTTATTTTAAAAAAATTATATGTTTATTCTTTGAAAAAATTAATTTGAAGTTTGAATGATACTATTTTAGTCTTTTTAGAAGAGATAATTGCTATATTTGATGGATAAAAGTTAATATATTTAAACTGTATAATAAAATGTTAGAAAATCTTGTCATTAAAGTTTATAACCTCTTACAATACAAGTTTAGAAAATCTTGTCATTAAAGTTTATAACCTCTTACAATACAAGTTTACAGTCTACCGCAAGGTTAGTTCAATTCAATAAATGTTAGATAGACTTTAAATTTTTAACTTTGTAATAATATGTGAGTTTATTTCCTATTTTATTTAGAAAAAAAAAATGTGTACCAAAACAAAGTTTATAAATTTAGATTTAAAAAAACTTAAATATAATTTCGATAATTTATCTTTTATTTAATATCCGTGTGAGTCATTTATAGTTTTATTTATTTATTTTGTTACTTTATCTTTTATTTGTGGTATATTTTAATCACTTTTACTATAATTTTTTTTAAACAATTATATATTTGTTGTCATAAAATATTGAGATCAAATCTTAAATCCATTGTAAAGTTTGACGTGCAAAAGATGATGTGAAAATACAGTAAATTTTGATAAATGTCATTGATTTTGAAAAGTCTATATACGTTTTAAAATATGTAACAATAATTTTTTTCAAATACAAAACTATTATTGAATTAAATGAATTTTTTTTATAGAATGTTGTAATGTATAGATATTAACAATTGTTAGAATAAATTCTAAAAGATTGAATATTGTTATAACATTTATTGTAATAAAAACAATAATTAAAATATATCATTTATAAAAGTTAAAAATATAAATAAATAACTAAAATAAATATTACCTAAAAAATAAATAACTAAAATTATACAAGCATATTCATTTTATATTCTTAGAAAGAGTTTTGACGACAAAATGATAAGGTCCGCTCGCATCTTTAATTGGACACCACCGGCAAAAAAAATCTCTATGTGGCAACAACTAAAATTATACCGTAATGAATCAAATTACCCATTCATAGCAAATCATATAATACCCATCTTCCCTCTCAAAAAACTCACAAAACCATTACAAATAAATTTCAGTACACAATCCACAGGATTGAAACTCAAGGACCACCCTCAAATATGACATTTGATTGGAGAGAATATTGTTAGCTTTTGAAAAACCGAATTGACCTCCGAACCAGTTAAACCGTTATCTCCACTTTCCCTTTCCCTCTCTCTCTCTACAAAACACAATAAATCCTCTTGCATCACTTCACTTTTTCATTCAAGTTAAAATCTACACGCTACACTATGGATCCCAATTCCAACGAAATCGTTCGCGAATTCCCTTACCTCTTCCGTCTCTACAAAGACGGTCGCGTCGAACGCCTCCTCGGCACCGAAACCACTCCACCCGGCACCGACTCATTAACCGGCGTTCAATCCAAAGACATAACAATCAACTCTGACACCGGCATCGGAGCTCGTCTCTACCTTCCCCCGAACGCCACCGCCTCTCGAAAACTCCCTATCCTCATTTACATCCACGGCGGTGCTTTCTGCATCTGCTCTCCCTTCAACACTGGTTACCACCATCACCTTAACACCGTTGCCGCACAAGCAAACGTCATCGTTTTCTCCGTTCATTACAGGTATTTGAAATTATTTTAATCAGAAAAGTTGAAATAACTCACAGAATATGATTTAATTATTTGAAATCTACTCAACAAACAAAATGGTCTACGATAAATATATATCTATTTTATATAGTGATTATAATAAAATTAATAATTTTTAATTAACTTATAGCAAATATTATTCTTCTATCTCATAATAATTAAGGTATTTATAAATAAAAAATTAAATAAAAAATAATATATATTTTCAAAATTAATAAATAATATGTATTTTGTGTTTATATGTTTTAATGATATGCCAATATAATTGTATCCAGACAATTATTTTTCTAACTTATAATTAAGGAAATGCTTCATGTGACGCCCAAGTGGGATACATAAACAAAAGAGTGCATTTTGCCTTTTTATTTCAACTATCCATGAATTCTGCCAAACTCTAATTTTCACTTTTTTTTTTCACAAAATTAAAATGTGTGAGTGTCTATTTTTTGGCTGAAAAAATGGTCATATCAAATAGCATAAATGTAATAATTAATTACAATTGGAGAAATTTTTGGTTGACGACCGACACAACACATTATTCTTAGGCAAAACCCATGAAATTGTGAGATTTATCAATTTTTTCTTTACAAGTTCTGCAGAATAGTTTGAAAAAAGTTTGTATTGATATTATAATTTTTTTGATTAATAATATTTTTTAATTTATTTAACTATGTATTAATATGATATTTATTAAAATTAATTAAATTAAAATTTTTAATATCACATGTCATTCAATTATTAATAATTTAATTTTGTTAATATTAATTTTACATATCATATCCTCTTAATTTTAATTTTTTTACTCGGGGGTGATGACACCTATTTTTTATTTTTAAACATGAAAGTGGAGACGGCAGTGTCTGTTTTTCTCTCTAAAAAATAAGATCTTATTTCTTTCCTCCTTGTTTTTTATGAAAGCTTTTCTCCTCTTTTAATCATGCGCAAGCTAACTTTGTAAATCACCTTTTCCCAGTTTTTTTTTTTGGAGAAAAATTCTAGATTCATTCACATATCAGTTTGAAATATATGAAAATATGGAACTGTTGTTTTCACAAAACATGGTTAGAGAGATATACAATGACCCTCCCGTCTCCATTGTTTTTCTTATAAAAAATTAATATTTACTCGATCTCAATTCATTTGTAAATAAATTGTCAGTCTTTTAATTAATATCGATATTACACTAATATTATAATTTTGTAAAAATAATATTTTCTTTTATGTAAAATGATCGGCTCAATTATTATAGAAGAAGAGGAGTAATTAACATTTGGTATTGTATTTTTATCATTAGTGCTAGTGCCGAATGTTCATGAATCTGGAAATTTTTTCTCAAAAAAAAAAAAAAAAGAAGAAAATAAATGGTGATTTCGAAATGGTGCGGAAGCGTGTGAACGTGGAAGTGGAACCACTTTCCACAGGCAAGAACTTATTTATTTATTATTAGGGTTGATTTAGATTTGAATGATAAGAATCTTATTTTTATTAGTTGTGCCAAAGAGTAAAATGTAATTAACTCCTAACCTAACTATATGTAATGTTATCCGTTTATTACAGGTTAGCACCTGAACACCCCCTCCCTATCGCTTACGATGACACATGGGAAGCCATTCAATGGATCTCAAAAGGTTCTGAGTTGTGGCTCAAAGACCACGCCGATCTCAATATTGTTTTCATTGCCGGAGACAGCGCCGGAGGTAACCTCGCCCATAACATGGCGATGCGAGGTTCAACGGAGGGGTTTGGATCGTTGAAGGTTCAAGGGATAGTGTTGCTTCATCCTTACTTTGGAAACAATAAGAAAGACGAGCTTTTGGAGTTTTTGTATCCGAGTTATGGTGGACTTAATGACCCCAAAATACACCCGGTGAATGATCCAAATCTTTCGAGTTTGAGTTGTGGGAAGATGTTGGTGTTTGTGGCGGAGAATGATTTTCTAAGGGAGAGAGGAAGGAGTTATTATGAGGCGTTAAAGAAGAGCGGGTGGAATGGAGTGTTGGAGATGGTGGAGACTGAAGATGAAGGACACGTGTTTCATTTGTTTAATCCTTCTAAGGATAAATCGGTGGCTCTTGTTAAACAGTTTGTGTCATTCATGACACAAATTGAGAAACACATTCGTTCTTCATCTTTATAAATATTTTTAGTAAGAGAATAAAGTGTCATCTCTTTAATTAAACATATGGATGTAAAGTCATCTCTCAAAATATGATAAATTAGCTTCTCAATTGTTTAGTGTTACTTTGCAACTGGTTTAGTAAAGAATGATTAAACTGTTATTTTAAAACTAGAATTTATTTTTAGATGTTATTACTGTTGTAGGTTTTGAGTTTGTAGCAGATTTTAACTCTGGCAAACTGTGGGTGCTTGGTATGAGTTTGAAGAGCTTAAGAAGAGTGGGTTTTGTTGGTGAAATCATATTCAAATAGAACATTTGTGCTTAACATTTGCTATCCATTAAAATGCCTTCCACAATAAGAATTCATGGAATTTGTTAGTGTCAAAAGCCCTCACAAAGGGAAAAGCAGCCACAAAAGAGATATTTGTGGCGGCCTTAGGCAGCCACAAATAAGGTGGTCACAAACCCAGCTACAAAATTTGAAATTTACATTGTCATTTGTGAGGGCAAAGACCGTCACAAAGTCCTCATTTTGTGAGGACTTAGCCGCCACAAATTCCTCATTTTGTGAGGGCTTAGACCACCACAAAAGTTAAAGCTGAATTTTAAAATTGAGCTTTTGTGGGGCAGCCACCACAAATGTCTCCCTTTGTGAGGGCTTAGGCTGCCGCAAAGGATGAAACAAATTAAAAAATAAATATTTTGTGAGGGTTTAGGCTCATACAAAAGTTTCACTTTATTAAAAAAATAATTTTATTAAATTCGAAATTAATATTAAAAATTGATATTATATATAATAAATTATTATCAATATAATTTTAAAATATAATATTTAAATTTAAATTAAATTTAAATTAAATATATTATATATAATAAACTAATATCAATATAAATTTAAAATATAATATTACAATTTAATTAAAATTTAAATTAAATTTAAAATATAATATTTAAATTAAATTTAAATTTAAATTTAAATTTAAATAACTATTATATATAAAAATAAAATATTAATTAAAGTAATTACTACCAAACCAAATAAAACATTCTAAAATTAATAAGTCATGTCTTACAAACCAAAAATTAAACACACCATAATTAAATAGGACAAGATATAATGTGTTCGTACAAACCAAAAGTAAAATTAAGAAATTATTCAAGTACATCATTAATCATCGTAATAATTCCTCTGATCAATCGCTCCACTCCCTCCATCATTATTTGCTGGAATGTTACCCGACGACAGAAGTCCCTCAAAAGTATTATTAATTTGTGTGGGAGGAGACATTATGATTCGAAATTGGATTTCATCTTCAACTACACCACCACTAGTCGAAGGAGGAGTCATAGCTGGTTGAGGTTGATTTAAATTTGGTCTGATCAAGCCTGTTGGCATAGTTGGTCGGTATGGAGTTTGATCTGGTTGAGGTTGAGGAAGTTGATGTGAATATAATAAATTATTATCAAGAATATAATTATATAAATCAAAATAAAATTTTAAAAAGCATTATATATAAATTTTGACGTACTTTATATATCAATTAGGGGAACATTTGCAAACAATATAATAAATTATTATAAAGACTATAATTATATAAACTAAAATAAAATTTTAAATGATGTTTAATGAAATTTTTCATAAAATAGCTCCTTATATATAAACAAAAATAGAGATTGTTAAAGTATATAAATTTTTTGTACGAACTCAACTACAACTCTTTTTAATAACTAACAACAAATATTAATATCATCAATTTTAATAATATTTTTTTAAAAAATAATTATATTAAAATCAATAAGTTTTACATGTGTTTCAAATTTTTATTTATCGTATATTATGTAAACAACATAATTTCTATAATAACATTTCGAATGACGAATTTTTTATATAATATAAAAATAATATAAATATATTTATAATATCATCAATTTTAATAATATTTTTTAAAAAAATAATTATATTAAAATCAATAAGTTTTACATGTGTTTCAAATTTTTATTTATCGTATATTATGTAAACAACATAATTTCTATAATAACATTTCGAATGACGAATTTTTTATATATTTTAAAAATAATATAAATATATTTATAATATCACATATTTTACTAATCTATATTTAAAATGTATAAAATACTAACTTGATGTCGAGTAGTGTCTGACTTGAAGCTTTCACATAGCTGAGAACTCTTTGAAGTAAATACTATATCACCACTGTCAAAATAAAAAATTCAATAATATTCATTAAACAAAAATAAATTCAAATAATATTCATTAATATTCAATAATATTCATTAAATTCAAATCAAAAATAAATTAAAGAACAACCTTGGAGAAATAAATTCATATAATATAAACTTACCAAAATTCAAGATAGTAAAGAACAACCTTAGAGAAATAATTTTTGTAGAGAGAAGATGGAGAGAAAATTTAGAAAGAAAGTTAAGAGAGAAAGTAGAAGTGAAAAATAATAAGAGGAGTGGAGTGATATTTATAGAAAATTATTGATCTTTTGTGACGGCTTTAACAGTCAGAAAATAAGGCATTTGTGGCGGTCTTTGCCCTCACAAAGTGCAACAGACCAATAATTTTGTGGCGGCCTGGGCGACAACAAATAACTTGCCTTTGTGGCGGCCTTCACCCTCACAAAGGGTTGATTTTGTGGCTGAAAAAACTCTCACAAAGGACTCTAATTTCAGCTGAATTTTATGGCGGCCTAAGCCTTCACAAAATGACAACGTTGTGATTTTGTGAGGGCTTAGGCAGCCACAAAATCCAGCTAAAATTGTAGTCTTTTGTGAGGGCTTTTTCAGCCACAAATAAAGACAAATTTGAATTTTTGTATTTGTGAGAGCTTTTTCGGTCACTAATTTGTGAGGGTTTTTTCCGACCACAAAATGATTGTTTTTCTTGTAGTGTTCGTGAAGATGTCTTCAGCTTGTTTAGCACAAGGGATTAATATTAAGTGAAGAGTTCTATCTTAAATATTGTCTTGAACTACATGACAAATCATCTCAATGTGTTTTGTTTGTTCATGGCAAATGAGAACTGAAGCAATATGAAGAGAAAATGTATTGTCGCAATGCAAAATAACTGGTTTAAGATGAGGAATATGCAGGTCGTGTAGTTGGTAAAGAAGCCGTTGAGCTTCACATGTATCTTGAGTTAGCGCACAATATTCTCCCTCCGATGAAAAGCGTGAAACAATGAGTTGGTTTTTACTTTTTCATGAAATTAACGAATCACCAAGGAAGAAGTAAAAACCCGTTATGGAACGTCTTGTGACTTGCACACCCGAATTAAAATCGCATAAGCCTTTGATGTGAAATGAGGAGTTAGATGGAAAAAATAGTCATTTACTAGGATCACTCTTGATGAACCAAACAATATGAAAGGAAACCCCGAGATGCAAGTTTGTAGGTGCTGAAATAAATTCTCTTAACCTACAAAAAGCAAAAAAGATACAAAAGTTTTTCAATCACACTTCCCAAAAAAATGGCATTAGTAAGAGTTTAGCCAGTTGAAATAGATAATTTTAAATTAGCATCCATTGGTATTGGACATGGTTTTGAACCAACCAATCCATCTTATTAGAGAAGATCCAAAGAGTACTTCCTTTGATATGAGAAAATACCATTTGTATTCCAAGTTATTTCAAAATCAAGAAAATATTTCAACATGCCGAGATCTTTAATGCTAAATACAGATTGCAAAGTAGATTTAGCAGATTGAATTTCATTCAAACTATTTCCAACAATTAGAAGCCCGTTAACATAAATAAGAATGATTGTATAACCAACAGAAGTGGAGCGAGTAAACAACGAATAATCAAATTTAGATTGACAAAAACCAAGTTGTTTTAATGATGAACATAATTTGGTATTCCACTGTCAACTTGATTGCTTTAATCCATAAATAGATTTTTTTAGTTTACAAACAAGATTTTTATTATAAATATCAAGTCCAAGAGGGACCTTCATATAAACATCTTCAATGAGATCCCCATGGAGAAAAGTCGTGTTTATGTCGAGTTGAAATAAAAACCAGTTGTTCATGGCAGCCACGAAAATTAATAATCTAATAGTGGTCGTTTTAACAACTGGACTGAAGGTGTCCAAATAATCATGACTTTCAGTCTAGTCGTACCCTTTAACAACAAGGTGAGCCTTGTGTCATTCGGCATGACCATTTGCATGAAATTTTAATTTAAAAGTCCACTTACATCTAATCACCTTTTTACTGGGAGGATAACAAAGTAAAATCCCCAGTATGATTGTTTAAAAGAGATTAGAGTTTATAAGCTATTGCGAGCCTCCAATTGGAATCTTTAACAGCTTTAGAATAAGAAGTGGGTTCTTTCAAAGTAGAAATAATCATAGAAAAAATCTTGTGAGAAACCGATAAGTTGTCATAGTATATGTAATAGACAATGGATAAGGAGTACCTTGAATGGTGTTAGAAGAACAAAACTAATTATTGAATTTACCCTTTAACATATAGCAATAGAAATCTTGAAGATATGACAGAGGATGAGTAACTCTACCACTTCTTCTTAGAGTGAAAATAGGTGTGTTACCCTGATTAGATGAAGATGCAGAACCAACATAGTCTAAAAATAGGTGTGTTACCCTTATCATAGTTGGTGGCATTCGAGTGATCAAGAGGTGCAGCGAAATTATGAGTTGGAGGAGAACCTATAATAGGAGCAGAAGAGCAATTTGAAGGGGAAACACTAAAATTATTGTGTAGCTCATCACAATCAAATTCATTACCAACTTAGGTAGGATTTGGTTGTTGGAAACTTAAATTAACAATAGGATAAGGAAAGATAGACTCGAAAAACAGTGTTGCGAGAAAGAAAAACTTCTTTAGAAAGCATATCAAAAAGTACATAGCCTTTAGTACCCGGTTTGTTTCCCAATTAAACACATTCGGGAGACCGCGAGTCAAAATTTTTTCTATTGGATTGCAAAGTAGTAGAAAAACATAGGCAATCATAAACTTTCAAGTTGGAAATGTTAGGAGCAGTATTATGCAATTTGTGATAAAGAAAAATAATTTAAAAATTTAGATGGGAGTTTGTTAATAAGAAATATTACATGAATAATGGCATGAGCCCAAAAAGGTTTGAGTAATTTTATTTGAAATAAAAAGGCACATGCTATATTCAAAATTTGTTGATGTTTAAGATCAACAATTTTATTTTGCTGAGGTGTCTCAACACAAGATGTTTGATGGACAATGCCATTCATTTGTTAAAAATATTTTAGAAGGAACTCGGTTATTGTGAGATCAAATGCATTTTACATTCTTACTAAACTTAGTTTGAATAAAAGATATGAAAGATTTAACAAGCATTGAATTTTCATATTTCAGTTTCATAAGAAAAATCCAATAATATCTACTATTGTCATCAATAACAATTAAAAAATATTTGTAACCAAACATAGAAGGAACAGAAAAATGATCCCATATGTCCATGTGAAATAAATAAAAGCAAAAATTAGAACATGAAACACTATGAGAAACTCGCAACCTTTTCTATTTGTCAAACAAACATATATCATAAGGGGCAATGCATTTATCAACATGAACAAAAGGAAACTGTTTACTAATATGTGTCAAAGTATCAAGAGAAGGATGGCTAAATCGAAAGTGCCAAATATTACACTTGGAGCTTAGAACACGGTGAATACTAGAGCAAAATAGAACCAAAAGTACAAGAAATAACGGAACTAGTAGAAATATGTAACTGATGAAAAATGAGCAAATATAAATCATGTTGAACACTAGGTCTACCAATCATGTTCAAGGAGATATTGTCTTGTATCAAACAATTAGTAGCATGAAACAATATATTACAATTAATAGATCTAGTTAATCTAAAAACATAGATTAGATTGGTGGTAAATTGAGGTAAGTAAATTACATTAGTTAGACAAAAATTGTTATTAAAAAATACAGTGCCAATAAATTAAGCAATAACCATGGAGCCATGTGGATTAAATTTAATAGATTGAAACGTATTAGTAGAAAAACATACATGATTGTACATAAGTTCAAAACTTAATGAGATAAATGATTACCTAAAATAGCGGAGAACAATTTCTAAATATGATTAATAGTGGTTGAAGATGAAGCATTAGAAGCTTACAACAATGCTAATAAAGCCTTTTGTTGATCCAAGGTGAAACCTATTGAGCCAACTACAACATCAGAGGTATCGTTTTCATTAGCATTGTCACGAGCATCATGATCTTGGGAGGTAGATAAACAATTGTTGGAAGCAAAACTGGGACATGGATAGTTAGGAGGATAACCGTGTTTCTTTAAACACACATCCACAAAATAACCATGTTTATTGTAGTGAGTGAAAATCTTTTAATCAACAACCACGACCATCATAGGTGCGACCACCAATGGAGGAAGAACTAGAGTCAAAACTACGACCAAAATTAGAAACAACAACAATGGATTTTGGTTCCTCAGTAGGATTTAAGAATTGTTGTTCTTGTTGTATAAACATAGAAAAAAACCTTATTGATATGAGGAATTGGATGTATTAACATTATTTTTTATCGGACAAGCGAATATTGCTCGCTAAGACCTTTAAGGAAACGAATTACGTAATCGTTTTCTCAATAATCACAAATATTAGTTAACAAGGTGCAAGACCATTGTGGTTTACAGGAACATGTAGGTAGAGGACAAACATTATCAAGTTCTTGCCAAAGCTTTTTCGAACTAGTAAAGTAGTTAGAAATAGTGGAATCACCTTAACGGAGAACAAATATTTCATCTTGTAAATATGGGATTCAAAAAACATCACCTTGATGATATTTGTCCTTCAATTCCTTCCAAATTTCAGCAACATATTTCATCCACATGATACTCTGGGCAATTTTCAATTCAATAGAGTTTGCAATCTATGACAAGACCATAGTGTTACACCGAACCCATGCAATAGAAATCCGACCATAGTCTGGATGGTGATCTAGGGTTCAAAGAATGAACCCAAATTTGTTCTTGGATCGGAGAACAACGAGCATGGCAATAGACTAGGTATGGAAGTTGATGTTATTAAGCGGCGGAGAAACGAGAGCAAGTCACATATTATCATTCGGATGCATGAAGTAAGGATCAAGCATATCATGTTGATAGCTTCAATTGGGATTTGAAGGGATGAAGAATTAGAGGCACAAAGTAACAAACATATTAAAAGGAAGAAGATGCATGAGCAATCGCTATGTAGTTGCTACTGATACTATTTTAGTGTAATCATATTCAAAGAGAACATATTTGAGACAAATAACTCTCTTAAAATACAAATGGACAAAATTAAAATTCTCTTTTATATGAAGAGAATGAACTAAAAAAGAAAAAAACTATCAAACCAACTATCTAGAGAAGAGATAATATAAATATTTAGTCAAAATAACATACAAACCAAACCAGTATATCTAACTATTATAATAAAAATGACTATGTTTAATAGGTTTGTTGAGCTTGCCGTGAATTGGGGTTTCAAGCACTAATTGCTTTCGTTTTTTGGGCAAAAAAAAGACAGTACTTAAAGTTACTATAAAATTTGGTGTCTTTCATGTTTCATCCAAAGAAGATTAGTTTTCTCAAGTAATGCTACGCTAGCTATTGTGTATGGCCTAAAAAACTTTGTTTTTGGGTTTCAGACACAAATTTCAACTTCAGATATCGTACAAATATAGGTTTGAATTTTTTTATTAACATTTTGTCTCTCCTTAGATGATGATAATGAAAAAAATACACTAGTTTAAATGTATTTTATACATGATGTCAAATTTTCGGGTTTTTTTTTTCAATATCCTCTTTTTGAAAAAAAAAACACTAAAATACCCCCATTTAAAAAAAATATACCAAAATGCCCATTTTTTAAAAAATCAAGTGGGAAGTAGCCATTTGGAACTCGGGCTTCCTTAAGGAAGTCGCCATTCCAAATGGCGACTTGTAAGTAAAGAAAAAAAATGGGGCATTTTGATATATTTTTTTCAAATAGGGGTATTTTAGTGTTTTGTTTTCAAAAAGAGGGTATTGAAAAAAAAAACCCAAATTTTCTGTTCTTGTCCAAATAACAAATTTAATGTATGTTATTAGTTTTTCATATATAGCACGTCAGCTCTAATCGGTGATGTACCAATTTTTTATATTTTTATAATATAGGTTGAATTTTTTGTTAAATATATTTTTAATATTTATAAAATTCTGATCTTTTAAATTTAATTTCTAAGTTTTTTTAATCAATTTTTATTTTTATTTTTATTTTATAAAGATTTTTAATGGGCAAAAAATATTATTTTTTTATAAAAAACAACTAAAACTGAATACATAAAATATTAAAGAACTAAAAAATGGAGAATTGTTTTATAGGATTAAATTTTTTTTTTAATTTTTTTAATTATTAAAATTATAATTATTTTTATTATGATCTAATTTTTAAGATTAAAACAAAGTTTTCGAAATGTTTAAAACAACTCTACGGTAGACTAATATTATAAGTGATACAACATAAATTGATATTTAAAAGTCAATGATATTCTTTATAAGTAAAAGTCAATAATTTTATTGTTTTTATAGATAAAATCTTACCTTATTGATGTTGATTTATTATATATATTATTTTTATCGAATCATATTAACGTCAATTTTTAAAAAGACGATGTCGTAATTGTTGAGTGTTGAACTTTTTTTTAAATAAAAACTATGCTAATCCATGATCCATGTTAAAAAAATTGTCTTTTAAATGGTTGGAGACAATTTATCCAAAATTTTACAAATAAAATCTAACCTCACTTATTGAGTAAATAGACAAATTAGTCCTTTAAATTATTAGTGTCAGTTAAATTAATCTTTAAATTTAATAAATTGACAAATACATCACACTAAAATTGTAAAATACATCCTTAAATCGACAAATTGACAAATACATCACATTTTTTTTATAAAAATTTCACCGATAAATTTATTTTAAAACATTGAGAGATAAATGTTGACAAGTTAAATATTCAATTACATTACCACTTAAAAAAATCTAACAGACAAAATATAGATAAATAATATAATTTTAATGATGTATTTATCTATTTAGAAAAGTCAAGAGCTAATGTAATTGATATATAATTTCATATATTAATTTGCTTCTTCACTATAGAAAATATAAATGTAGTAGGTACTTCAATTTTCCACATAAAAAGAGTGCTTCCACTTGTTCTAGTTTTCAACCTTCCTTAACGGTAAAGAAGAAACCCTTGGAAATATCTTCACTATCTCTCTATACTATGGATTCAAGCTCAAACGAAGTAGTTCTAGATCTCTCACCGTTACTAAAACTCTACAGAAACGGCCACGTAGAAAGACTCTCAGGATGCGACGTCGTTCCACCATCTTTTGATCCAACGACAAACGTTGAATCCAAAGACGTTACAATCTCAAAAGAAAACAACATATCCGCTAGAATCTTCATTCCTAAACTCAACAACCATGATCCAATTCAAACCCAAAAACTCCCTCTCCTTGTTTACTTTCACGGTGGTGGTTTCTGCATACAAACACCTTTCTCACAAAAATACCATAAATTCCTCAACTCAATCGTTTCTCAAACTAATGTAATCGCTGTTTCCGTTCATTACAGAAGAGCACCAGAACACCCTCTTCCTATAGCTTACCAAGATTCATGGGAATCCCTTAAATGGGTCGCTTCTCATATAAACGGAAACGGTTCTGATGAATGGATTAACCGTTACGCTGATTTTGAAAAAGTGTTCTTTTCAGGAGACAGTGCGGGTGCTAACATTGCACATCACATGGGTATTCGGGTCGGAACCGAAGGGCTTCAAGGTGTTAATCTTGAAGGGATTGTTTTGGTTCATAGTTACTTTTGGGGTGCGGAAAGGATTGGATCTGAGGCTGAGAAATCTGAACATTTAGGTTTGCTTGAGAATCTATGGCGTTTTGTGTGTCCAACAACTATTGGATCCGATGACCCGTTAATTAACCCGGAAAAGGATCCGAATTTGGGGAAGTTGGGTTGTAAGAAAGTGCTTATTTGTGTTGCTGAGAAGGATTTGTTGAAGGATAGGGGTTGGTATTATAAGGAATTGCTTCACAAAATTGGTTGGGGTGGTGTTGTTGAAATTGTGGAGACTAAAGGGGAAGATCATGTTTTTCATCTGTTTAACCCAAACTGTGACAACGCTTTTTCTTTGCTTAATCAAATTACTTCTTTTATTACCAATAGTGGGTAAGCATCTAATTATGCACTACTAGTTATTATGAATAATGAATAATGAATAATAATGTAATGTAATTGGTTCTTTTTTTTTTCTTTTTTTTTTACTCAGGAATTCTAGTTTCTATTTATTTGTTTTATGTTTTTTTATTTATTTATAAATAATTAGTATTAATAATTATTTGTTAATTTTATTACAAAAAATAGTTGAACATCTTCTTTGTCAGTTAAATTCCTAATTCACAATCATCGCAGGACTCGCGTTTGTTTTATTTCTACCGATCAGGAATTTAATTTTAGCATTTGTTTATTCAATAATTAATTAATTAACCATCAATAACAACTGAACTAATACCTTATTTATCAATGTTAGTAGGTGTGGCCTAAACATTATGAAAATAATCCACCAATTCAAATTTTCAAACTAATTCTATCTGCATCATCTTGACTCAATTCATTTAAGTAAGAGTTTAATTGAATCAATTCATTTAAATTTAATGATGTTTGATTCGGGTAATAGAATTAATCTTTTAAATCCACAAATTTAATTTATTGACGTTACTTATATATTTTGCTTTGTTAAATATAATTTTATTCATTTATCTTTTAGTTAATATAAGTTTTGGTTATTTATTTTGATTTTAATTAATTCATTTTAGTCATTTAACTTTTATAGGTGTTATATTTTAGTTCATGCCACAATCATAACAAAAATTATAATATATGAAAATATCTTCTAATAATTGCCAAGTATAATATTCTTTCAAAAATATATTCAGTTAAACCAATAATAAGTTTGCACTTGAAATAAATCTTCTTGCATGATTTGAAACATATAAACTCTTTGAAATAAATAACATTCATATGAGTTTATTGTATCTTCATTTATCTTTATTAAGATTGCATACTTAACTTTATAATTAAATTGATATTTGATCTCAATAGTTCATGATAATAATTATATATTTGTTTGAAAGAGTTGTGGTGAAAATGACTAAAATAGACCACTTATAAAAGATAAAGGACTAAAATGAATACAAAAAAAGAATATAAATAACCAAAAAAAATATTAAGTAAAAGATAAATGATCAAATTTATATTTAAGATACTTTTTTACTATTTATGTATAGTTAAAATTTAGTTGTTGGATTAAATTTGAAAATTTGATGCTAATTTAATAGATATAAATGTTTTATTGTATTTGTGGTTGTATTTTAAGTATTGAATGATATGTTGTGTTATAATTTTATTATTTTAGAGATATTCAAGTATTTAAATTTAATTAAGATTTTTAAAATAAAATAATTTTTTTTATAACCCACAAACCTAATCAAATAAAGTTTGAGAACTTAAACAAACTCAAATAAAGTTGATCAATTTAGATATCCATTTTAGGATTGGGTAGTGATTTTAGTGAATATCATTGATAAATAAAAATATTAAAATTCTATCTTTTTGGCTTTGTGAGAAATATTTTTGAATAATTTATTGATGCACAAATATCATCGTCACAATATAAACCAGATGACTTTTCTGCTTAAAATCAATTGTGTTTTCTTATCTTCTTGTCGCCCTAGGAGTAGCACAAAAAGATGTATTAACATTATTGACCCAATGGGAAACCACTACAAACACCTCTACCTAGCTAGAGCTTTAAAAATGGGTTTGCCCATACGAAATATTTAAGTTTAATAATTTCAGTTTGAATGTTTTTAGAGTTTTTGGATTTGATCCGAACAAATATGTTGTCCATTAAGTCTAGCATGTATCAATATATCTGTCAATCAAGCCTCAAAATACAAATCTCGTCTTAAAAAATTATCTACTAAACTCCTTATTGAGATCATTTTTTAAGGTCTCATTTCATTATTTTATTATTTTTGTGGGTCTAATAAAAAGACTCATTAATCTAATATTTTGTCAATTGATATTTTTTTAAAAAAATTTTAGAAATTTGATTTTCTCATCTCAATTTCGGAAAAAAAACATTCTAGCAAAAAACAAAACAAAAAATTCTCATAAAAAAGGTTGATTTGTTTTGTCAAAAAAAATGAAAAACATTTTTAAAATAGAAAAAAAAATCTTAAAAAATTTCTGAAATTCTTTTTCTAAATAAAAAAATCCAATTTTGTTTTATCAAAAAAATAAAAATAAATTTATACTATTTTTTATCGAAAAAAAATCAAAACATTTTTTATTGAAAATTTTATTTTCTTGAAAAACATTTGAAAAAAGAAAGTCAAAAGATGAATTTAAAAAGTAAATCATAGGTTTTACTCATCCCACAAAATTTTAAAGATTTTATTTTAAAATTTTGAGCGCTTCTTTTTTTTAACGTCTTTTTCATTATCAAGTTTTTTGGTCTCGCAATATGTTGGCTAGGTTCAATAATTAGTAGCCATTTGAAATTGACACATGTACCTATGGGTACGAGGTAGTCTATTGTCCTGTCCGCATAACCAATTTAAAAAAAATAAAAAATAGTAATATTGAGCCACATATCAAAAATAAAGGTTGACTAAAAAAAGATCCAACTCACTTACATATCCATGACCCAAGAATAACATTTATTCAAATTGAGTTGAATATCAATTTATAATTTATACTCATTCAAATTAATTGCTTCTTAATGTATTTATAGTATACTATAAAAAAGTAGGTATGAAAGAAAATTTTCAAATTAAAAGAATTACAAACAAATTTTAAAAAAGAATCTAAAATAATGTTAAAAAATTATGCAGACTACCCGTCTAGTCCACAACTTGACTAGAGTCAGATTTGGGTAGTATTTTTTTCAGTCGATATTAAAACAGAGGTTTTTGGACCGTTCTAAAAAATTCCACAATCCATTAGAGCCGACCATAAACAGGTTGAATAGTCTATTTTGACATGACCATTTATCTAGCGATGTTTTATTTTTTCTTAAAAGAGATGATAAATATCACCTTAATTAATTCACTTTTTCAATTTGTTCGTTTATAATATTTGCTCTATTGAGCTTTTCCAACTTTTTTGGGTTACTATTGGAGTGTAGAGAGCATAGATTTAGAATTTGTTTTTTTACTATGCAGTACTCCTTTGTGATGTAATTTTCTGTGTTTCATGGATTCACTCTATGCAGTACTCCTTGTTCGGCTCCATCTTGACTTTCGGTGCGATGATTGGTGCAATAACAAGTGGTCCTATAGCCGATTTCTTTGGAAGAAAGGGGGTAATTTTTTGAGGAAAATGATGATGCATGTTTTTATTTGGGGTATTAAAATTATAAAAAGTTAGTTTTGTGAATATATATTGCAAGCAATGAGAGTGTCAAGTGCTCTCTGTATTGCAGGGTGGCTTGTTATTTACTCTTCTCATGGTCTTACTACAAAAAAACTTATGTCATTTTTTGTTGTTGTCGTAACACGTTCTCCAAAGATTTTAATTGAACTTACTTTTTTCTTTTTCTCTTATATAGGATCCAGTGCCTTTTGGATATTGGTACACTAGCAACTGAACATGGAAAGGAAGTTTTTTCACGTGGTTGGTTTTTCAATCAAAAGATTCTCAAAATTTCATTTTTGAGACAGTTACATATGTTCAAGTTATTAAAATGTGAATTTATATTTGATGTATTACGTAAGATTTCTGTCTTCGTAACAGAAATTGCGACAAAAGAACTCCGAGGAGCCCTAATTACTTTAAATCAGGTAGATTTATAATCAATTAAAGTTTTTAAATCAAATGTATATACTATTTCTCAACAATTTGATAGAGTTGATTTTTCAGGTCAAATTTTGCAAAAACCTAAAAATTATAAAGATCATCTTTTAGACCGTAAAAGACCAATATATATACACATTAATGTTCCAGAACAAGATTTAAAAAGCTTAAATTTAGGAAATAAAAATAATATTATAGATGATTTAAAAAAGTTATCATCATCAAATAATTGTTCAAGTTCAGATATTAAAATAAATGTTAAATTACATTTATAGTTCTTTAATTTAATTTCAGTTAACGTTTTAGTTCTTTATCATTTTTTTTCTTCTAATTCAATCATTTATTTTAATTTTACGTGATAATTTGATATTTTATGTTTTAAAATGCCAACAATGTTATCCTGTTTTTTTTTTACAAAAATTCAAAAAAATCATCAAATTTTTCAAACAAAACCCATAAAATTAATAATCATCTTCAATATAATGCAAATTTTATCAAATCCATAACTCAAATATTCAAATAAACTCATATTTTCATTCCCAACAATATCAAATAAAGAATGAAAATATAAATTTATTTAAAGATGTAAGTTATAAATTTGATTAAATTTGCATTTTATTGAAGATGATAATCACTATTCAAAAAGAATTAAAAGAGTCTTATTAATATTTTAAATGATATATTGATTTATAGTGATATCAAAAGTTTTTTAGAGGAAGATTCTTGTTATGAGGAGGTCATTAATCAAATAAATGAATCATTATCGAGGAATCATCTAACTCTTCTAAATTGTCTATAGATAGACACATGTGATTGTAATAATTGTGTTAAAAGAATTAATATAATTACAAAAAATTATGCTAATACATTAATTAATATACTAGGAAAATGCAAGACCCATAAATAAAGTAAAATTTTATGAAACAAGTTAAAGATATTATTGCCGAAGAAGAAATGAAAAAAATGAATTATTCATATAAAATAGAATTCAAAAAATTATGAATAGATTTAAAAAATCCACGGTTATACACATGTAACCTTAGTTGATTTACAAAATGAAATAAAAAATATTAAAAAAGAAAATCTAACACTTAAAACAAAAAGATTTAAATTTTGAATTAAATTATCTAGAGTTAGGAAAGAAAGTAATTAATGAGCAGGATAGTAGTAGTAAGATTAAGTTATATATACAAAATTTAGATAGATTAATTATGTCTAATAAATGGTATTATCCTATACAATTAATAATTAAAGAGGAGAGATGTAATTTTATAGCATTAAGAGATTTGGGAGGAGATTTAAATTGTATACAGGAGGAATAGTTTCAACCAAAATAAATGAAAAAACAAAAGAGTCACTAAGTGGAGCAAATGGTTCTAGGTTAATTGTATCTTACAAATTATCAAAAGCAAAAATTTGTAAAAGTAAAGTATGATATACAACCTCATTTTTATTGGTAAAAAATATACATGAGAAACTTATATTTAGAACTCTTTTCTTTTCTTATTTTTTTTTCATCAAGTACCGCAATTATTTTAAAATCCTAAGGAAGAAAAGTTAGTTTTGAATTTATATAACTCCAAAAATAAAAGAGTTCAATCAAATACAAGAAGAGTCAATTTCATATAAAAGTTTAATATAACAAAAACAAATGCAAATAATTATGATTAATAAAATAATTCATTATAAAAAAATAGAAGAATAAGTAAAATTTCCACAAATACAAGAAAATGTGCAAAATTTACAAAAATCATTTTCTAATTAATTATGCTATGAACATCCTAATGCTATTTTGGACTAGAAAAATCCACGTGGTATCTTTATCATATGATCTTGATTGTAAATTTATCATATGATCTTGATTGTAAAGAACAAAATGTTTCTGCTAAAGAAAGAGTAATAAAAATGAATCAACAATGTTTAGAATATTGTAAAAAAGAAATAAATGAATATTTTAATAAAGGTCATGTTAGACCAAGTAAATCACCTTGGAGTTGTTTTGATTTCCATTTAGCAAATGAATCTGAATTAGAAAGAGAATTCTAAGATTAGTTATAAATTATAATCCTTTAAACAAAGATCTAAAGTGAATTCGGTATCCAATACCAAAAAAAAAAAATTTATTTAATTAGTAGATTTGATATTTCTGCTATCAAAATTTGATTTAAAATCTGGTTATTATCAAATATAGTTAACTAATGAAGATAAGTATAAAATTATTTTTGTTGTTCCTTTTGGACATTATGAATAGAATGTTATCTCGTTATAATTAAAAAATGTACCTAGTGAATTTTAAAATATAATGAATAAAATATTTAATAATTACTTTCAATTTACAATAATATACTTAGTCATTGTATTAGTATTTTCCAATTCAACTACTCAATATTTTGAGCATTTAAATAAATTTTTTGAATTATTATTAAAGAAAATGGATTAGTATTATTTAAAAGAAAAATGAAATTATTTCAATCTAAAATAAGCTTTTTAGGATTTGAAGTTTTTGAAAGAACTATTGTCCCAATTAGTAGATCAATTGAATTTATAGAAAATTTTGTGATAAAATTAAAGATAAAACTCAATTACAAAGATTTTTAGAATTTATTAATGATGTTGCAAATTCTATTCATAATCTTAGAATTATATGTGCCCTTTGTTTAAAAGATTATGAAAAAATTCACCAAAATGAGATGATAGTATGACCCATAATATTAATACTTTGAAACAAATGGCTAACATGCTTCCTTGTTTAGGGATTCGTGATCCTCAAACATTTCTTGTAGTTGAAATCTATTCATGAGAAATAGGTTTTGAAGAGATTCTCAAGTAAGTATTGTCTAACACCTCTAAAGAGTAAATAGTCGGATAGTATTTAGGAACTTCAAATCAAACTCAACAAAAGTATGATACTATTAAAAAATAAATATTGACAATTGTTTTATGTATTACAAAATTTCAAGATGATTTCAAGACAATTGTTATACTCAAAATGATTTTAAAACACTTAAATATGTATTACAAAAAGATGTTAAAAATTTAGTTTCAAAACATATTTTTGCTAGATTGCAATCTTTACTTTCATGTTTTGATTTTGATATTGAACATATTAAATGAGAGAAAAATTATATTCTAGATTTTCTTACTTGATATCTCTTATAAGAAAAGTCACAAGTGATCTCAAAATTAGATATGAGCCTTCTCTTGAGAATCCAAATGTTAAAGTTATTACAACAAAACAAACACTATAGGCTTCCAAGCAAATTATTACTTCCCTAGAAAATTACAATAAACATAAAGTATTACTTCCTCATTCACCTACTTAGGCTATTACACCAAAGATGACTATATTATTACATTATTAACCCTTTTCCTCTATAGTTTTACAAGAAACAACTCATTGATCATTACAAACTAAAACCCCGTCCCTTTCTCACAAAGTACCATAAAAATTACCATTCTATACTCCTCTCTCGTCTTCCTCTACTTGCCCATTAAACCTTATAAAATTCCACTATATGTATTAGAACCTCAATTTTTTGCCAATAATTATTCATCATTTCAAATGGCTGCTAAAATTTATCGTCCTGATTTTTAACACCTTCCAAAGAAACTAGAAAAAACTTGACTTTTTTATGTGTTTATTTTAGTTGATTAGATTCTATTGATATTACCTATCACTATGATGAAAAGAACTCTAGTAATATTATTTTTTTCAAAATTTAAAATATTAAAGCCATTATTTATTAAGGATGGGAATAATCATCCTTCAGTATCATGACAATTTACTCAAATATTTACTCCACCAAATTATAATTATGATTATATGGATACTTGATATAACATGTTTTTACATGAACCTTATAATCACACATGGTTTATTTGGAATTTTTTTGAAGTATTCTCTAATTATGCAAAGAAAACATTTGAATATTTTGTAAAATAGAGTATTTTTTCTAGATCTCTTCCGTTATTATATTTATGTGAAAGCTTTGGAATTACCTGGATAACACCATAGACTTACGGCTCTCAACTACTTTGGAAATATTATATAGCTCTTGAAACAATTAGAGTTAGATGGTGTGATAAGTTTAATCTTAAATTACTATCAAATAGTAGATTAATTGATTGACTTAGAAAGAACTCGTCTTATTTGACTACGTCAAGACAAGAAGACAAAGAATAATTATTTTTGGTAGAAAAATCTAAAGTAATTGTTGAATTATCTACCTCTACTAGCAAGACATAATCTTTAACGAAATTACAAATGATCATTTTAGGGTCAGAAGTTAAAGAAAAAGAATTTGTAGGATCTAATTAAAGTTTTACATCTCTCAATAAAGATGATTGTTATGATGTTGATAATATTAAAGTACTACATTAAAGATTCGATCTTATTTGATATTTGAAAAAGTTATTAAAAACAAATTACTATTTAGTTATTATTAGCAGACACATGTTACTAACATAGGTCACTATGCATTTTTGTTTTTTGTGTTTATTAAAATGTTTTTTTTACCTTATTTTGTTATTTTTAACTTAGTGATATGTTTCTTCCATGTTTCAAGAATAAAGTAAGGCTATTATTAAATTGAGTATCTATCATTAGTTTATAAAGAAATAACTCACAGTAGTCATGAGATATTGATTTTCTGAGAGAAAAAATCACTATAAAAAAATTCTCAAAAAGATTATGAAAATCTCTTTAGTAAGTTGTTTTCTTAAGTATTTTTATATTTTTATAATTTTTTTTTTTATTAAATATTAAAGTTTGTATTTTGAATTATAGAAATGTTTCCTTGTTTTTATTTACAGTCTTTACTATACTTTCAATCTATATCCACACACACGCTCATTCTATGTTTCTACATATTCTTATTTGTTACATTTTTAATATTTTCCTCTCTACCGTATGTTCACTTTCCTTTTCCTAGGAAGTTTTTCTTTTGTTTAATTTTCCCTGGTCTTATAATTTTGATGATCTATATATGAATGTTTTTTATAATTCTAAGCCCGTTCTTTTAATAAAAGATTGATTAAATGCTGATTTGTTTAGTAGATTTATTTGAGACTTTCAGATATATGTTTTTTGTGATAATTACAATTTATCTGATCCTTTATTTGCTAATAGTATTACTATGAATGATAAGTAACTTAGACATCTTTAGCAAATAAGCGGCCATGACTCATAAATTCTCATCAAAATCGTCGATTTTTCTATATACGACAAATATGATTTAAGAGTAATTCATTTTATATATATTCAATATATTATCCGAAAAAATTAATAATTGTTAAATGTCGGTAGATCGTACCCATCACATGATTAGAAAAAAGCATTAATAGGCATTTATCATTAATGTAATTATTTTACATAAATAAAAATCCTCCCAATTTGGCACATCATCGTTTTTAATTATGTAAATTGATTTATTCTTTTGGTAATATATACAGTAATTTATTATATTTTACTCGGGAAATACATGTCTCATATTTCCATTAAAATATTGCCTTTCTTGCATCCTAGCCTTTCAATATTTTAACTATTATATCAATGGTTGAAAATGTATTTGGCTAGGATGGACAAATCTTTCCATTTTCCCACGTCACCCTAAAATTAGTATTCAGAGCTTAGGAATTTGCAAATTTTGCAGTCAACATCGTTGGAAATAGAAAATCCAATAATAATAATAATAATAATAACCTCTTATAATAAAAGTTGATAAAGTTACGAGTGAAGCATATTTGACTAAAAATCATAGGGTGTGACGAAATGAAATGATAAGGTTCGCATCTTTAATTGGAAATTACGAAGTCAACAAAAACAAACCACTCCTTCATGAATCTCATTATCCATTCTTTCTCTTCCATCCCCTCAACACTTCCTCTTCATAACAAATCATATAATACCCTTCTTCCCTCTCTCAAACTCACAAAACCATTACACATAAATTTTACTACAAAATCCACCATGGATTCAAATTCAACCTCCACCCTCAACGATGAAATAGCCATCGATTTAACACCCATCCTGAAAGTTTACAAAAACGGTCGTGTTGAAAGACTAGTAGGTGAAGAAGTTATTCCTCCCTCTCTCGATCCTAAAACCAACGTTGAATCAAAAGACGTTATAATATCAAAAGAACATAACATATCTGCAAGAATTTTCATTCCCAAAACAACATACCCACCAACACAAAAACTTCCTCTTTTCGTTTATATTCATGGTGGTGCTTTCTGCATCGAAACACCTTTTTCACCAAACTACCATAACTACCTGAACTCTGTTACTTCACTGGCTAATGCAATTGGTGTATCTGTTCATTACAGAAGAGCACCAGAACACCCTGTTCCAATTGCTCATGAAGATTCATGGTTTGCGTTGAAATGGGTCGCTTCACATGTTGGTGGAAATGGTTCTGATGAATGGTTGAATCAATTTGCAGATTTTGAGAAAGTGTTCTTAGGAGGAGATAGTGCTGGTGCAAACATTGCACACTATTTGGGGATTCGTGTTGGGCAAGAGAATTTGGACGGTTTCAAAATTGAAGGGAGTGTTTATGTTCATCCTTATTTTTGGGGTGTGGATCGAATTGGTTCAGAATCTGATAAAGTTGAATATGTTGAAAAGGTTCATAATTTATGGCGTTTTTCGTGTCCAACAACTATTGGATCCGATGACCCGTTAATTAACCCGGAAAAGGATCCGAATTTGGGGAAGTTGGGTTGTAAGAAAGTGCTTATTTGTGTTGCTGAGAAGGATTTGTTGAGGGATAGAGGTTGGTATTACAAGGAATTGCTTGAGAAAATTGGTTGGGGTGGTGTTGTTGAAGTGATTGAAACAGAGGATGAGGATCATGTGTTTCATATGTTTAAACCAACCTGTGACAAAGCTGCGATTTTGCTCAATCAAATTGTTTCTTTTATCAAATCAGCTTGAAAATATCATTTACCTTTATTTTGCTTTACTTTTTTTTTCCTCAATAAAATTTAGGGTACCTCCAAAATAGGGAAAATCTTGTGGTACAAAAAGACCTTATCAATAAGGATGGATGCAACTGGAATTATATTTTCTTTTTTAATAATAAGATTTGGAATAGTATTATGTTTTATGTGTATTTATTTTATTATTCTTTTTATTCCTCATGTTATGCATTCTATTTTTGTTGAAGAAAAATTATTTTTTATGAGTATGTTTAAAATAATCTCTATAAAATTATTTTTTTATCAATTATCATAAAAATATTATTTTCATTTTATTATATTAATAAAAAGGTGGTGAATTTTTTATGTAATAAAACTTTAATTTGAGTTGTTAAACAAAAAAGTATAATTTTTTAATAAAGTTGAAATAAAAAATTTAACTCAACTTATCGGTTTTAAATTAAAAACTATTTGACACCTTTAAAAATAATATCATCAAACTACACATAAAAAGTAAGTTAACAAATTAAAAAGATACTAATTAAGAAAAAAAAAGAAAGAAATAAAATATATGGCATGGGCATAGCAAGTTAGCAACTAGCGCATCATGTGATGAGTGAAGAACAACTCAGGGTTTTGCGAGGATAGTAGATACAATTGGCTTCTACTTTGTATAATCTTATATGGGCCACTTACTTAGATAAAAACGACGAAAAGCCCAAGCCATAAATTGTGGGCCTCCCAATATTGTTTTCAAAATTTTAACCTATATCTTCATATTTGTATCTATACCTCCACAAATTTTAAAAAATATTAAATATATTTTTAATTTTTTTACTATTTTATCAATTATTAAATAATTCAAGTTTTATGGTCCATAAAAGATTTTTAAAAATTATCGGAAATTTTTTTATAACTTTTCCAATACAGAAGATTCAAAAGGTGTCTACCTTAAATCTTTTTTAATGTTTTCTGGTACATAAAGTTAAAAAGTTGTGTATCAATAAACTCGTGTATAGGAAAATTAGTGAAAATATTTTTCGGTACACATCTTTTAAAAAAAACGAGTTAAAAAAATAAATTAAATAAATAACAAAATAATAAAAAATTAAAATTAAAAAGAATTTCCGAAAAATTTGTGAGTTGAAGTTTTCTGATAACTTCTGGAAATATCAAAAAAAGTTTTTTAGTATTGTATATGTTCTGAAAATGTTGAAATAAGTTTTTGGATACTTCAGCAAACTTCAAAAAACATTTTTGAAAATAGTCTTCTGTACCGAATTTTTTTTTTCAAGTTTTCTAGAGTGTAATTTGTGTACCTAAAAACTTTAAAAAAAAAATTCCAAAAAATATTGATGTCTTTTTCTTTAGTTTGTGGAGTACAAAGATAATTTAGGGA
The DNA here is from genome assembly GCF_000331145.2 of Cicer arietinum. Classification (NCBI taxonomy): domain Eukaryota; kingdom Viridiplantae; phylum Streptophyta; class Magnoliopsida; order Fabales; family Fabaceae; genus Cicer; species Cicer arietinum. The sequence goes on from NC_021165.2 coordinate 16,873,487, forward strand.
GTACAAGGTAAAATTTTCTATTGTTTTTGTTTATGTTACAAACAGAACAAAAACAAGTCATTTTGTAACATTTCTCTGTAGTTTTTTTTTTCTTTCGCTCTTCAATATTTTTAAAAATATTCAAATTGTATATGGATTAGTCAATTTGAATATGTAAAATATATTATGGTATTGAACAATTCAAATATATTTTTGAAGACTTTTAAGATAATTGAAAGATGAGAGAAAAAACCAGTGTATTTATTTTTATTATTTTTCTTTTCAATTAAAATGTCCACATTAACTATTGACAGAAAAACAATCTACACATTAATTGGAAATACATATTTCATTTTCGGCCTTACATATACTAAAGTATATTGTAATAAATTTCATATTATTTTATTTGTATTGTTTATTATCCATCAAATATCAAATATGTACAATACAAAAATTACTCATGTATTATTTTGTAATGTCTAGTACTTACTTGATCGTTAAACAAATCCTTTTTGTTCTTCCTTTGACAAAGATTCCCTACCGTATAAGCTTTATTTATTTACAAGTATAAGATTTATTTTAAAATATTAAATACATTTGTTTAATATTATAAATAAACTCCTTTTAATACTATCCCATGTCAAATGTGGTGTTTTCAAATTACAATAGTATTTTCTTTGAGTTATGAGTTTAATGTCCCGTGATTTTGTCCAATTTTTGTTCAAAGACCTTATTCTAGTTAGTACATGTTTGGTTTTATTTACCATAAATTTGATAAAACTATAATGAACTAATAAGATTTTGAATAACCCTATGATTCATCTTAATTTATCAATCCACAATAAAATCAAATTAACATGCACATAAAATTTTATTTTTGTCGATTTATGCAATTATTTAATAATATATATTATTCTATTATAAAATATAAATAAAAAATATTAAAAAACCAAATATATTTAATTTAAATTTTAAATTAAATACATTAACTTTAATCAATTTTGATTTATATTTTTTTAATATAGGTAAGTTCTAAGTCCAACTCTCATTATATAATTTTATTTATATTATAGCCTTCAATATCCATGTTTTAGATCATCAATAGTCAGTAGTGTTCTTTTGGGTTAGTTTGTCCAGAAAAAAATATGGTATTTTCTCCTCAACAACCAAGTTAAATTGTTACTACTAGTCTTCTTAATTTCACAACCAAATGATATAGTACAACACGAGCAATAAAATTAATAGCAATAACGCCTCGTATGGAGTTAGATCGATCCTTATCCAAGTCCTTCATTACTCATTAGTATGTATACATATAGTACTGTTTACAAATTAAATCTTCAACATAAGCCATATACGCATAGGATACCTATTTAAATTAATCATCATAGTTACTATCTACCCATTTAATTCTCAATCCCGTTGGAATGAGAGCCAATCTACTGTCCCCACTTTCTCTTAATTACATATATATACCTCCGTTCTTATTTATAATAAAAAATATAATATTCATTTTTATTTTAATTTTAAAATAAATATATTAACTTTTAAAAATATATTTTTGTTTATATTTTATATGAATATAATAATTCTTATTGATTCAATTTTATTTATAAATAAAAACGGATCGAGAACCTTGCATCTACTCGATCAATAAACAATAAACAATAAATTAACAATCTAATCATTAGCATGTCCTTTCTCCCTACTTTTCCTTTCTCTTGTTTTCGCTTTTCTCAGCCAGTGTGTTAAAATTAGTACAAACTACGTGCTTCTTCCATAATTATAATACAGCTTTGTGTATCTAAAAAAATGTATCGTCAAATATAGAAATGAAAGTGTATATATTAATTATTTTCTTTTATCAAACCATAACACACTTTGCATAAAAGTAGCAGAAAGATATACACCACCTACACTCATTTCATTTACCACCCATAACATTAACATACCATTAATTTTTATGTTTTCTGAGTCTATCTATCTACCAGTAATAAAGTTGTTACTAAAACAGGAGCTGCCCCTTTGATGGAGATTAAAGATGTTACAAAAGCTCTCTTATGAATACCTAGAACTTCTCAAAATTTTCATTCACTTTAAATTCGGTCGTTTTAATGGGCAACCCAATGCTTTAATTGAATCAATCATCTACATTTGAAATTCAACGTCCTCCCTCCTTCATTCCTGTAACTTTTATAATTAAAAAAATGTGGCATCAAATCTTAGTGGATTTTTTATTTAAATATATATATTAAAATTAAGTAAATTATTTAAAAATAAAAATACTAACAATAAAGTAAAATAAAATATATTAATAAATTATAAACTAATTTAATATTTTAATTATTATTATAATTATAATTAAAATAATTAAATTATATTATAAATTTCAAAAAATAATTGAGTTGATTGTTTGATGTTTATGCATAGTGTCTCAGCACCATCAAGTTATATGTTATATTTAAGTTTGGTTCTCCATCAACAAACATTGATCAACCATGACCTTAAACATATTTTATCAACCCGACTTATATTCTCCATCCCAACATTGTGAATCATCACAACACTATGAATCATCATAACATTATGAATCATACGCGACCCAATTAGAACAAACTCATCCGAAAAGTTTTCAACTTCATCATCAATCTCCTCCAACAAGTCCACAATGCGATCTTCCCTTAGTGTCTTATATTATATCAATGAGAAAGAATTAAGTGATTATAGTGAAGATGACTAAACATGAATTATCTGGTAATTCTAACGATGACATTGATGTTGATAGAGTTTTAATGTATTTTCATTAAAATTGTAATATAATTTAATTATTTTAATTATAATCATTTTTAATTATAATTATAATAACTATTTATTATAATAATAATAATAATAATTAAAATTTAAAATTTAAAATTAATTTATAATTTGTTAATGTATTTTATTTTACTTTATTATTAGTATTTTTATTTTTTAAATAATTTAATTAATTTTAATTTATTAAATAATTAATAACAAATGTTAAAATAAAAAGGAAAAAAAAACAATCCAGTAGCATGTCGCTCTCTAGGGAAGCGACCTTCTATTGACTTCGGAAAAAAATTCCTTCAAATAATCGCTTATCGGAAAAGCGACTTCCTCATGTATTTAAAAAGTAGGGCATTTACATATTTTTTTTTCTTGAGAACGCGGCAATTGGATGATAAAAAAAGAGATATTTAAATAAAAAACTCAATCTTAGTCATTAGTAAAACTATAGTTACAAATTTTGATCATTATTATAAATAAAAAAGTGACATCAAATATTAATTTCTATTATAAGTAAAAGTTAACTAATTCATTTAATATTAGTATTTTTAATATATCATTACTTTAATAAATAAATAAAATTAATGTCGGCAGTTGGCTGTTTGACATTTAATGGGACAATTTAATAAATTTAGATTATATTTTACATGAAGTTTATGTTTCTTTAAACAATTTTGTTGTACTTAATAGCATCATTGTATATTAAAACCCGAATCATTGGGATATAAGGTTTGATTGGTGAGTGAGGTGAATGAGTTAAAGAGCGGAGAGATAAATAATAGTAATTCTAACAATTACTATTAATACTAATAAAACAAAAATAAAATAAAAGATTAAATATTTGATTTGTTCCTTAAAACGAGTTGAGTTTGATGACGTCTTGATAGAACGAAGAAGGAGAAGATTTAGAGATGATGGTGATGCGATATTAGTGATCTCGTAATGGCGATGCGATGATAGAGAAAGAAGAAGAAAATTTCATTCACAAATCTATTTTTTATTTACATGGAAGGACTAAAACATAACATCTTCCGTTTTCCTTTGTTTCTTATATATCATATATATATATAAATATATATATATATATATATATATATATAAGTATATATATATATATATAATTTAATTATTTAATTATTTAATTTATTTTTCGTTTGCTACATAAACTTTTTTTACCACAACAGCAGTGATAATTTTAAAACTAAATTAAACTTATAGGATTTAAATTGAAGAAACAAACTTACCAGAACGAAAATGAAAAAAATGCAAACTTACATTAATCAAATATTTAAGTCTAAAATAAATAACCCAAGTCATCATAATACTAATTACTATCTTTTCACAGTGTTAATTACTATTGTTTTCCCAATTACTACAATTCACTCATTCTAACCCAAAATAATCGTCCACTATTTCATATATATGAAAAAAATATTGATTTTACCAAATTATATTTATTAGTTATTAACAAATAAAATTATCTTAAAATGAATGTTATTTATAATTTTTAATTATTTTTTTTATACTACCATTCAATAAATAAAATATACAAATTTTTTAAAATATTATTATATTTTATATTGATAATAGTAAAAAAACTCATATAATTAATATGAGTAACTTAGTAAAATGATATATATTTTTTTTAATTGTTGTATTTTCTTAATATATGTGCAAATACTTTAAATAGCATTCATGTGTGAGATGAATAGAGTAGATAAAAAACACTAAGCTTAATTAATTAAATGTAATTGAAAAAAGAAATTAAAATTGCATCCAAACTTTAATGTGACTATCTTTTAGGGACATATTTCTTTCTTGCGTGACCATTATTGTATGACGGAGGAAGTAGTATGTTTAATATATTATCATTATGATTGGTTTTTCCATCTCATCATAATAACTATCACATTTATAAAAAAGAAAAAAAAAACTCAAGAATATGTAATTTTGGCAATTTAATTAATTTTTTTATAGTTATACGATTTAATTAATACTACATTCGATTTCCAAAAAAACAAAAAAAAAAAGCATTAAAATTATTGTATTCATCAAATGTTTTAACATTTTGACTATTTATATATATATATTATATATATATATATATCTATATATATATATATATATATGTATGTATGTATATATATATATATATCATTAATGAAAATGTGAAATATTAAATACCATTAATAATATAAAAATAACAAATAAATTAAATTAAAAAAAAAAATCATTTTAACAATAAATATACCTTAAAAATTATAGTTCAACAAAATTCTAAAAATTCACTTACAACTAAAACATGGAGGGAGAGTATTTTGTTCATCATCCCAACTTAATTATTATTCTTCACTTTACCTCTTTTCCTACATTTCCTTCCTATATATACATTCACCAAAGCATGCATGGAGTATTCATTATTGTGTTTGAGCATAGGTATTTCTCTTGACAGTGCATGGCAGTGTATTTCTCTTTTTCTTCTCCTTAATTTTTTGTTTTTGAAGAATCTTTCCCTTCTTAATTACAATGTTGTTTAAAAGAAATTTACAAAACTTATAATCATCTTAAAATTTTACATTCGATTTGTATATGAATTTTTTTCCTTTTCATATTTCCCCTTCAACTTTAGACATAATTTGCATAATTATAATTTATTAATTATTATCTTCATATGATTCAATAATCTTCTTGATATGGAATATCAACTGCTTTTTGTGATAGATGCTTGATGCATCTAGTATTCATAACCATTTTTTAATTATCATCTTTCAAATAATTAAAAATGAAAATAATAAAAATGGTATCTATTTTGTAAAATATTAATTAATTATAAATTATTACTATTTTATTTGTTTTTCAGGAGTAATATATTACTGTGTCGATTTGCATTATTATTCATTTATTCTTTTTTTTGTTTGAAGGTGAAAATTACAAACTAAGATATTCTTGAACATGACAACTTGACAATTAAGTGAACACAATTTTTTTTTTATTTTTAATATCGATATATTAAAACTTTGTAGGCCTATTAATTAAATACTCTAACATGGACGGACGGGTGGACATTTAAATAACTAAGTGTTGCCTATCATGTCAAAATTTTGATTTTTTTTTTAATGAAACTTTTGAATGTGTTCAACCTTTTTTATTTATCAACAAAATTGAAGTTTTTTTTTTTTTTTTTTTATTCTGAAGTAGAAGAATAAAAGTAGAATCCCAAACAAGAAATTACAATGAAAAGTTCAGTGTACTCTTATCATCATAGTGGAAAGCGTGTCACATGGGGCTGTTGCAAAATGGTGGGAAAATGCATCTTATTTGTGCATTTGAAAATTTTAAGTTTACATATTTTACAAAATATATTAATTTTATTTATAAGATTAATAAACATTGACACACACAAAGACGTATAAAATTACGATTATTTTTATTCATTTCACACATATTAGGAATAAAATAAATAAATTAGAGTACAAATTTTAACAAATTATTTCTATTAATAATGTATTTCTCATAATCATATGAGTCTTAAATTTATTATGTAATTCACTTTTACATATGTGTATTCAAAACATAAATCACTTTATATTTAAATCACTTTTAACTAAATTTAAATTTGCAAAATCAATTTACTCAATTAAAATAAGGATTTATCACAGCATAACCAACAAAATTATAATTTTTCAATTTAAAATTATAATATAATTAAGTTCAGTCTGAGGTTCGTTTCATTTCAAAAATATTTGTTGAAAGTAATAGTTTAGAAACAAATTCAAAATAACAACTAATTATTTTTTAAATGTTCAAATGAATGTAAATTTCTTTTGTCAAATAAAACTAAATAGAAAATGATACATACAATTCTAATGTAAATTAGTTAAATTAGTTTTACACCTTTTTTTCATGAGTATCTAGCATGTTAAAAATACTTTTAAATTACTGTTATAAAATAAGTAAGCTTACTTAATAAATAGTATTAACTCTTACTGCATATTGATAAAAAATTATTTTTCACCGAGAATCTATCCCTAATATATTGAAAATTAATTGTGTATTTATAAATTGATTATTTTAATTTTATTATATTATAATTTTATTTGTATAAACAATTTAAAAATTTATAAAATAATTGGATTAAATTCCAAATAACGAGTAAACATTTTCAAAATTTTAACATAAATGTATATTTTTAAGTGAAATAAAAATAAATAGATATTTTTAAATTAACTATTAAAATTATATTATTATTTCATTCTAATATTTATTTGTGTATGAATAAATTTGATAACATTATCTTTTTTTACAAGAATTTGAAGAAAAAATTGTCAATCTAAATAATTTGGAGTTTTTTTAGAAATAAATAATATTAAATTGACAAAATACCTCATGTGGTCTATTAACCTAATTTTAGGTAACATTGCAGTTTTTTATCTTTTTTTCTCTGATTTTATCATTTGTTTACTTTTAAGTAACGATTTAATTTTTTATATCTTAAAATAGCAACAATATTATCATTTTTTTTAATAGGAATGCAGAAAAATTCATCATCGTCTTCAAACAAAACCAACAAATTTATCATCAATTTCAAGAAATTCATCATCAAATTTATGACTCAACAACAACAACAACATAAAATCCATAAAATAAAGAACTCACACTTTAAGATTTGTTTCCCGAATCAGCAAGACAACATCAATGTAAGTTCTTTATTTGATTAATTTGATGTTGTTGTTGGAGATGAGAATATGAATTTATATGAATATTTGAGTTATGAATCTGATGAAAATATGATTTTTGTTGAAGATAATTACTAATTTTTCGAGTTTTTAAATGATAAAAGTATTGATATTTAAGACAGAAATTATTAAATTGTTACTTAAAATTAAATAAAAAATCAAATCGAAGAAAAAAAATTGTTACTTGAATGCATAAGATATTTTGTCTGTTAAATTCAAGTTAGCAATATTATATTTTTACTTCATGCTAAGGTCAGTTTATATTTTTACTTTTCAATATTATATATCTTGCCATGATGCATTGAGGCTTCTAATCTAATCATCCATATTATTTTGTTTTACTTGAAAATATGTTGTAATCATCCATATTATTTTGTTACGTTCAATGTTGTTGTTGTTTAGATACTTATTATATACACATGTTGAGAGATTGATGCAGTTGACCCTAAGAACAAGCATAAGGAAAAGCTTGTTGCAATCAAAGGATGTTAATTGTTCATTGTTGTTTACTTTTCAATTGTTGACTGTAGTGTCGGCATGTCCAACGCTAAATTAATAGTAAAGTTGACTTGTATTTAGTGTCGAGTTTTACTAGTTGACAGAAGCGTCGGCGTAACCGACGCCAACATTTTTTCAAACTAGCATCGGAAGTTTTATTTTGTTGGTAGCGTCGGTTTAGTGTAGCTCCAACCGACGCTAAGATAGCGTTGGATGATATTTGGCTGACGCTAAGAAATAGCTTTGACCGTTTTAGCCTAGGCCCGACACCAACACTAAATCAATGTTTGCATCGGTGTTGATCAACACTAAAATCAATTTTTCTAGTAGTGAGTATTTTTAAAATGATTGCATGTTATATCTATAAATATGCATGAGTTAAATAAAACTAAAATTTCTTCAATCTTTAATTTCATAAAAAAATTATTTTGTTTAAAAATAATTTATCAAAAGAAATAATTTAAAAATACATATTATTATAAATTAAAATGTTATTTTCAACAATTAGAGAAAAAAAAATGTACTATGATTCATGAATACTCAATTTTATTTACATATGGGGAGATTTGATTAATTACATGCAAAATTTTACTTAATTCAATTAATTAAATAAATAATTTATACTTAAGAGAAGAACAAAATTAATTAATTTATACCACATTAATCATGTAGTTAAAGTAACTGTAATTTTAACCATTAATTGAATTAATCATTTAATTAATTAAATTAATTTCATTTTTAAATCTGATTAATTATGTGTGACAAATGTAAGAAAAACATAATGTATCAATATATATATTGTAATTAAGAGAGTATTAACAATTCACTCTCAAATACATATTTTGGCTCAATCTTCTTTATGGTTAAAATTAACAAATGTCCTATCATATCATCTATCATAATAATAATATGTGACTTCCATTTAAATCTAAAAATAAAAAGAAAGTAATATGCACTATAAATAAATATATTACAAAATGACATATAATACACATGACATGATATTAGGTCATCTAATATTTAATAATAAATTTATATTGAAGTGTTCATATTTAATGATCACATGTGAGATGTTGAAAAACAAAATCACCATGTGACAAATAAAGTCATAATTACAAAAAAATTATTATAATAATTAAAAAAGTATTAAGACTAATAAATAGATATAATTAGTATTGATAACGTATTTGTCAAAATAAAATATTTTAATCGACGATTGAGACTTAAGACATATTATCAACTATACAATATATGTTTCCATATTAGTAGAAAAAATGTATGTTCTAGAAGATATAATTTATTTGTCTCAACTTATTTTTATCTATTAGAACTTACACATTTCTAAAATTGGTATTTCAAATTTTAAATTGCAAACTTTTGAACAATTTTAATTTATATTGGCATAATTGTTTTGGAAATAATGTTTTATATCATTTAATTAACTGAATCGTATATGTGAATCAATTAGATCTTAAAGTTACTAATTAGGTCATGATAGATGTATATTCATTTAAACCGCATATTACTGTCATTTAAGTTTTCAATTAGGTCATACAATTATTAATAATTTTGTCTGATAATTATTAGATATCAAAAAATTCAAATTAATTTTATAATCTAATAAAAAATTGAGCAACAATTTTATAATCTAAATCAATTCCTAGAAAAAAAATATAGTTATAATATTATTAAAAAATTAAACAAAAAAATTATTTGATCTCAATTCAATTTTTTTGATAGTGATACTGGATGATTATTAGATATCATAAAATAGTAATAATGTTGCTATAATTTAGACTACCTGCAGATCAAATCAAACGATAATCTTAATTAATTATTTTTCATAAATGTGATACTTATATTGAATGTCAAATGATATAGACAGATGAAATTTTCAAAATACAGTTTGGTGTATCCATGTGACACATATTTTCTTCTTCTTAAAATTATAAATTAAATGTTTTTACAGAAATTAAAAAATATAATTAATTTATATAAATCAATCTACATCTACACTACAGTATAAACAATTGTCTTGCACTAAAGAAAATAATATGGTGGAAAATTTTAGAGAAACAAAACAATTATTCAGCATAATCTGAATTATTTAATGTGATCAATTTTATAAATAATAATTAAATTAAATTTGAAATAAAAAATAACAAAATAGGATATTCAACCATATTCTCTAGCAAATTGATTTGCTGACATTCTCTTATAACAAATAATTTCTACATTGATATGAAAATATTTTTCATTAGTGTTATTAATTTCATTTTCTCAATTTTATTTATGTTGCATTAAATTGTTATATTAAATTTTGTCATTTCTATTTTTTTTTTCCTTTCATGTTTCTCTACTTTGTCAAATATAGTGCATCTAGAAAAATTAAAAAAATGTATGAATTTTTTTTAATAACAATAATTAATCAAATGAATTTTACTCATTTTTCAGGACTAAATACTTGCAACATAAATAAGGTATAAAATTAGTTGACAATTACGATAACAATTTTCTAGATCAACCGCAAAATCTTAAACTTTGAGGTCGATTGGTCATTATGGTTATGTGCTGTTTATAATACTTTATCTCTTCCAAAGAGAGAGATGACTCATATGAAGAAAAAAGATGTGTTGCACTATGTGATGGTTTATTTTTTTCTTTATATGTATAATTTTTATTCATACATTTCACTCATTCTTTATATATATATATATATATATATATATATATATATATACTTACTAATTCAATGTTTGTTGCTCTTTTTGTTTACTCATTTTTATAAATATATGTATATCTTTTATCTATTTTCTAAAGTTGATCTTTTTTAATTAATTATATTTTTTGTTCACTTATTATTTTTTTTTTATACGTATGATTTTTCATTTAAAGATGGGATAATAAATCAAAAAGGATTCCACTTATTTCGTATTTTTGAAAAAATTTATGTGTATTTCTGAATGGTGTGTATTTTTATACGACTAAGAGTAAATTTATTTCTTAATTACTCTATGTGATGTTTATTTTCTCTCAACATGTAACAATCATGTCCAAGGAGTACAATGAATTAAATCAGCGGCGATGTTTGCAAAAATGCTGTGGTGGAATGATGAAGATGATTTTTAGGTAAAGAAAAATATCAATAATTAATAGTTGTGCTTTAGTGTGAAAAACAAATTATTAAGAACAAATTGTGCATCATTAGTTTCACAATTTTTATTGTCTTTGGTATATATTTAATTTCTTCGTAGTTTCTTATTGTTTTTATTTTATTTTAAGAAATACATAATTTTATGATTGTTTGTATGAAATTGTTAAGAGATTTTAATGGAAACTAAAAATAAAATTTATAAATTTTATAAATGTTTAAAAAATAATTAAAATTTGAATTTAAAATATATTAATACATGCTTTATTTTCAACATATTAGTTTTAAGATTGATCTTTTAATATGTTATTTAAATTTAAATAATTTATTAAATATGTATTTACATATCTCTCCGCATATTTAATAATTTATGTTAATATCAATTTATATATTTATAAATACATGTTAAGGTCTAATATAATGTCTCTCACATAAAAATACTTATGTGCTATCTTTTCAAAATTCAACCTCAAAATGTAAATATTTAACCGAAATTAGACATTTCAATAATTAATAAAATAATATATTAAATTCATCATTTTTTTATTCCAATGTTTATGGTTGAATAATTCAAAAGAAAATTTTAACATTTATAACAATAATAATAAATTCCTAAATTTGAGCAACAATACTCCAAATAATTTCATATTTAAATATTAATTATCTATCTATTTATAATATAAATAACTATTTTTTTTATGACATGGCTCAGTCGACAATGTTTTGTTTAGAATAATCTTCATCAACAAATGTTAATGTTATTAGAGTAGATATTTTATGTGATACAATTTGAGATAAATAACATCAAATACAAAAACAAATAAATTAAAAAATTAATTGAAATATCAATGAGTGGAAAATACATTTAACAAAATAAAAACATTAGAAAAAATTATAGTTATTTATTTTCATAAACATAAATTTTTTATACTCTAACCGTGCCACATATATATATCATATACATTGGTATATGTATTTAATGCATACATATATTTTTAATTAAAAAATGCATTAAACATTTTTAATTATTATTTTTATCCAAGGAACGTACGATTATATTTTGGGTAAATTTTTTGGGTACTAATTTAGAATAAACTATAAAAATTATAATGATATTATCAAACCAATTAACATTGGTGTGTCATGTTACCTATTTATAATATTTACTCTAAAACATGTAATATTAATATCTAATCCAAGTTTCTCAAGCATTCTTACAAATAATATATCACTATTTGGACATTAAATTTCAAGAAGTAGGCAATATTTCAAAAAATTAATTAAAAAAATTAATTAAATAAATAATTAAACGAAAACTTAAATTATCATATCTTATAGTTTACATGGTTGCGCTCCTTAAAAGGCATAAATTGAAATGCAAAGATGCATAAAATTTTATTTCTGTTTGAGACTAAAGTTGCTATAAGTTAAATAAAAAAAGAAAAAAAATATTATATGTTATTAATATAAATCGATTATACACTAACAATTAATAAAAACGCTGATTTTATTATATTACCAAACGAATGTAACTTTCTTCGTAAAATAAATATATACAATCAATAATTTTTGTTGACGATATGAGCACATACATGCTCATAAACTCATAAAATTCTGACAATCAATAAAATAAAACATTTGCTACATCACATTATCAATTAAATCAAACAATTGCTACATCACATGTATACAAAAAATATATGGAGATATTTTTTTGTCCCTATAATAATAAAAATAAAAGACGAAATGTATTAATTGTTTTTTGTATTATTAGACCTATATTTAATATTTTGATAACAATGAGCATAATTCACTGTTCACCAATTGCAATTCAATATCATTTTATTTTTTTTATTCAAAATCAACTAATATAATTGCAAAGTAATTAATCGATGCACCCTTGAGGTGTCAGGTAAATGTTAATAACTTAGACATTATAACATCAAATAACATAATTCAAATCCCATACGAAATAATTGTCAAATGATCATTAAAAACACGGTTATTAATAATAATAATTTCCCTTACTCTATTATTTTTTTAACAATAAAAATTAACATTTTTTAATTTATTTAAGAATCAATATTTAGTGAATAAAAATCATAATAAGTTTACTTACAAAAAGTAGGGAGATGCAAAACATAATTTTCTAAGTCGTAATTTGTAATTGATATATGCTAATAGTACTATTTATAGGAATTTTTATTTGTTTGGTTGATTTGAAAAGTCAAATATAATCATTATTTTATTCTATATTTTATAATGAAAAACAATTGAAGTGATTGTAGGTGATTGAATAAGAATGAAGATAATTATTAATTGTAAGTGATTGAATGATATTTTGAAGACAATAAAATTATATTTATAGTTGTAAATACAAAGAAAATAAATGCTCATACACCAATTTAAATCCCTACTTCAAATCTACAATGTAAACAAATGTTTTACAAAATAACATATAGTACACTATAGTATATATGACATGAAAATATTTCCCATTTTTTAAATCGATTATTTTTTTATGATATTTAGTAAAAAAAAAAGCATCTATCTTTAATTAGTTTAATTATGATAAACAACCAATTATATTCTACTCTTAGACAGCAAATTCGAAACAACAAAATTTGCAAGACTATTCATTTAATTGTCTATTCATTAGCAAAATCAAATATGTGACTCACTGAATAGTTGCCTATTCTTTTAATTGTCATAAACAACAAATTTATTTAAATGAAATACGTTTTTTATCATCTATATACATGCTTATGACATATTCTACTCTCATTTACATTTTCAATCAAGTCATAAAGTTACTACTAATTCTAATTTTTGTTGTTGTTGAACTAATTCTCCTAATTCTTATTGGTGATAACAAACATTCAAACCAAAGACATACTTAAAGAAACATAATTGGAACCACTCTAATACATATTTTAGATGTATAGACAATTTTTTACACAATTTATCAATCAATCCTATTCATAATTTATTTTTTCACAAATAATTAATATTTTCTATTGCGCATTTGATATCGCCAAACGAACTGTTATCCACCTTAACAAAAGAAAGAACATAGCCTTATCAATGCTATTTTGTCTCCATTAGTTGTATTTTTGTGTTGAAACTATGATCATTTTCTCAAGATACCAAATGTTTGAAAATTAGACGTCTCATCATGTATAAATATTATATTATATATAAACAAAATGGTGTGATAATGCAATTTCCAATTCATTTATATAATATTTAAATATGAAATTAAATCTACTAGCACCTCAAACTTTTTTTTTTTAATAAAATGAATCTTTATATATAGTGTAGACTATTAAGAAATGCAAAACTTACAATTGATTTGTTATCAATGTTTTTTAACACCGGTACAAGGTGTTAGATTTTGATAGTAAGTGTTCTTTCTAATAAAAAAGTAATAAGGTGTTCGATTTCGATAATAAGTGTTCTTTCAAACAAAAAAACAACAATTATCACAATATGTAAATTTAAGAAAATAAATAAATAAAATTCGTATTATTGATTAAAAGATTAATAAAATTCACAAATAAGTTAATCTAACTTACCTTAATAAAACTGTAATATTTACGTGATTATTGTTAAATAATTTATACGAATGAACGTTTTATAAAAAAAAAAACTTATACCAAGGATGTCAATTTTAGTGGGACAAATCAATGGAAATTCAGAGTTAAAGAATTGAAGTTTTCCTTTGCAATAGCAATGTGTCGCAAGAAAAATGGTTCAGTAATTTTTTTTTTTTAATTTTAAATCATTGATAATTCAATAATGAATTCATATTCATCTATCATAACAAAGAAAACATGCAAACACATAGGTAACACATTAAGAATACAAATTTTGAACATCTAAAAATACAACAGAAAAATTTGAGTTATTGATGGATTAACTTAATCACAAGATACATAAATTCCTAAAATCGCTAGCAAAATAAAATTTCTTAATTCTAAGATAGTTAAATGTTAATAACATAAATAAATTTTTGAATAAACAATAAACGTCAAATAACGTAATATCAGAAGATCTGAATCTCAAATAAAATTTCATGATCTCATAATCACTAGTCGTCAAACCTACAACTAAAAAGATAATTCTCAAATATATAAAATTCACCAATTAACATAATGAAAAACTCATATCTAAATTGTGATAAATAATAAATAACATTCATAAAAAAATTAGGTCTTACAAGATTGTAACATTGCGATCAATAAAAAACTCATATCTAAACACATGCAAAGAAGATCAACCGACTTACCTTTAGCAAAAGACAATCATATAGAAACTCTGACAAAAATTTTATATTAGGAACCACTTATACATATACTTCATATTTAATTTAAAAAAAACCACATAATATATTCGAATTTCAAATATATTTATACAACATATAATCCACAAAAAAAAAAATTCAATTTTTAAATAAATTTCAAATAAATTGTTTTAAAGATTTTTAAATTGTTATTTGTTAAAAATAAATTTATAAATATTATTATATATATAACAAAAATATTTTTATTTTTAAACCCATATATATGTATGAATTATTATTTTAAGCTTTTTTAAATTTTTTTATTTTTTTAAAATTTATATTTTATTACATTAATTTAAATACAAAATATTTTAATTTTTTTTCCACTCAATAAAATTTATTCATTTTTGATATTTTCATTCATTCAATTCACTTTTAATGTATTTGTATTTTAAAAAATATAATTTATTTCCGAAAATTATACCTTATAACCAACCTTTATATTCCCGCATTTTCTGCCAATTTTATCATTTTCATTTGAAAAAAAAAAATTGTACCTCACTTAATTCAACTTGAGTTCCGGAAAACTTAAATAAAGTATTTTGAAACTCGTTCAAAATATTTCGAATTTTGTGTTTTTTTTCAAGTTTTTTGGAACACATTTATATTTCAAATTTTTTTTTTGTTTTCTGTAATATTAATGTGTTTTAAAAAATTTAAAATTTTTATAGTAGAAAATTGAAAGCTTTAATACATAACTTTTTGGTTTTTAAATTCAAAATTTGTATTTTGGATTTTTTTTCTTTAATTTTTTTAAAATACAAATTTATCTATAAAGCTAAAATTTTGTATTTAATTTTTTTTTCAAGTTTTCTAAACCAAAAAACATAAAATTTGATTTTTATTTATTTATAAAAAAGTATAAAATTGAATATTTATTAAAATATGAGGTAAAAATATAAGCATGTGGTGTAGAATATAATTTTCTGTTTTATGTGCTTACATAGAAAAACTAAGAGATATCTAAATAAATGTACAAAGAATTTAAATATTTAACTCAGTAAACAAATTATATTAGAAAGCAATATAGTTCTCTTATACTTAATGAAATACACTCTATTCCAATGATTATCTATATTATCATTCCATCAAATGAATAACCCTCATTTTACATAATTAATTTTAATAAATATTATATATTTTATGAATATTTAGTTCACTGTAAATTTTTTTAATGTCATGTAAACCAATCATATATAAAAATTTATTTATAGATTTGATAAAAATAAAATAAATCTATTTATTAAGTTTTTTTACACCATTAATATATTAATTAATAATTTATTTAAATATATAAAATAAATACAAAAAATATAAAATAATTTTTATAATATGAATTGATTATCTATGTTCGCCATACTAGTTGTTATTATTCTTAAATCTTGACTCAAGTGTTTAATAATTGTTATGATTATTATTGTAATAATTATACTCGAGCCGTAACGTAATTGCAGTTATCCTGGCGATGACGTTTTACACCTACTATATCCGTTTACTGCTAGGGAGACAAAAAGGAATCCCCCTCCCTACTGCGGTATAAATTAAATATAAGTTAATCTGAACCGTCCATTGTAATCGTTAGGCTCGTCACCATTTCTCTGCGATCGCTCTCTTTTTAAGCTCCTTCTTCCTCCATACTCTCTCACTCTTCTCAAAATAGCAAAACCCAATTCAGAGAAACAAAACACAAATGGCTGATTGTAAACGCTCTGCTTCAACAATTGTAGCCATGAACGATGCTTCTCCAAACGGAACCTCCATCTCCAAGAAAAGGAAAACCACTGCTTCTCTTTCTCCTCCTGCGTCGCAGTTCCGCTCCTCTGAAATGCAGCTCCAGCTTCTCAACTCCAATCATTCACTTCCTCAATCTCCAGACAAAACCATCTCGCCGGTAACTTCCGTGAATTCAGCTGTAATGGAGGCTTCCGACGAAATTCGGTTGGATTGGACTCCGCTGTCTCGTTTCCGCTCAAGGAAGTTTGCTGTAACCACCGACGTCGTTAAGGAGCTCGAAACCTCGCCGTTAGATTCGGAGGTTAGTTTCTTTGAAATTCTGAGTTCACCAATGAACTTCCGTTTTCGAATTATTTTTGTTTTTGTTTATTTGAGTTTTCTTTCTTTCTTTTTAGCTGGAATTGCTTTCTATAATTAACCTATTTAATTGAATTTATTTGCATTAGTTTACTATGATTCGCCAATTAATGTGATGAATTGATGATCCTCCAGCTGCAAACCAAGGGTTCCGAAACGGTAGACTCAACGAAGCGCAATTTGAAGTCATTCAGGTTTTTAACTTTATTTCAGTTTCGCTGCTCTAATATTTACACGTTCCATTTTCTAACGAAAAATTGCCAATTAAGAAATGCTATCTATATTTAATTAATTTTTTTTCCACGATCGTGTTCAGTTTATTGAACAACGGAGACTCGAAACCAAGAGTGTTGTTTACTGGGAATAGGCCGACGGAGGAAGAGACGGATGAATTCTTTGCAAAGGCCGAGAGGGAGGAGCAGAAACGGTTTGCCGAGAAGTAAGTAAAATATAACTATACGCTATATACTCCCCATGGCGAGAAAATTAGTCACGGCCAGTTCAAGTTTCAAAGCAATATTAATCAATTTTTTTCAACTATAATCTTTGTATCAATAATTGATAACGGTAATGTAGTAAAAGCACTTCCTCTCTATTATTGTTATTTTCAAATGACTTCTTACATAGCGACGGTAAAAATTACACTAGAAAAGGAATGTGAGCAATGAGCTACTGAACTCCCTCCCTGGCAGTGATGAAGTGATGGCAGAATCGAACCCTAACTAACTAACAACTTTCCCTTGTGTGCAGGTACAACTTTGATATTGTTAGAGGTATGCCGTTGGAGGGTCGGTACGAGTGGGTTCGTTTACATTGAATGTAATGAATGAGAGAGAGAGAGAGAGAGAGAGGAGAAAGAAAGAAAGAAAGAAAAAAAAAACAAAAAAAAAAGCGTGCATTTTTAGTTATAGAGTCAGAGAAAGAGATAGGTAGAGAGGGATTAATGGAAAGTGAAGTGGAGAGGGAGAGATAAGTAGCTAGAGTGTAGTGAGTAGTGGTGCCCACAGGACACGGATGACTGGTAAGGAAGCTAAACTGACACAAGGTTAAAGTAAATTGACCGTGCAACTTCTGGTACATATATATTGGAGAGACGGTGATGCTGGTGATCATGGGTGGTATAGGACTTTTGTACAGTTATATATTTAAATTTAACTGTTTTCTCTTTATGTTGGATACAACTACCTGCCTTAATTTTCTGCAACAACACACACAATCAATCTCAGCTGAGCTCTCATAGATAGCAGTAGAGAAGTTTAGAATCTTCTTAATTTCTTAAGGTTAAATTCGGGTTGTGTCGTGTGGGAACTGTACAATTAATGGCATTCTGTCTCTTTCAGTGTTTCCAGTACAATAAAGGAATCAGCTAGTTCTTGTTAGGGTGGTTTACATTATTCATTGTTTAGAACTCATTCATACAACTTCAGTTGTTATTTGGAAATTTTATTTATTATGAAAAAAGTGTCTTCTATTCGAGCTTCCTTTTGGGTGCACGTTTCCTTTTTAGCTTTCTGCATCTTCAATTACCTTTATTTTATTTTTGTGTGTGTATGGAATTCTTCTTTTTCTTTCCTTTAGACTGTTTTGGAATATCCTCTCGATCCCAAACTATGATGCCCCAACTCACCGTGGGGACCATATGTTTGACACATAAATAAATGACTGCATAAACTAATTAACTTTTCCTTTTTATGCTCAACTATGTATTATTTTTCTGAGAAGAACTAATTAACTCTTCCTAGGCGCATGTTAATGATTATAACTATCCAAATTAACACCAAGTAGATCTTTTCCCCTAAAAATGATCTTCACCTCTATTATCAATTCTAAAAAATAATATTCATTCTGTATACGTGATCTTTTGTTTACTAAATTTTAATTAAGATACAATGTCTTTTATGAAAAATACATAAAGAAAATATTAAAGAAAAATAGAAAGTCAGAGAGAAAAAAAGAATTGATAAGAGAGATCATAAAGAGGTGAGAAGAACGGAAAAGAATTTTAATATAAATGATTTAAATTAACAACCACTTATAGCACCCATATCTTATAATTTACTTCATGACTTCCTTTTTAATTCTCACTTTGGTAGGAATATACATCGTTTTCAAAATTTAATTTAATATTAATTATTGTTTTTTAGTACTAATACTTTTAACTACTTATTAGAGATATGTAATAAATAATGAAACTATTATAAAAAAATATAAGTAATAATTTTATCAAAAGTAATAAAATTTTAAAAGTTTCACATATACTTATTGAATTATATATCAAGATTTCATAGAACAAAATTTATTAATTGGCTAGTCTTAGTATGTGTAAATATCGACAAAACCACAACTATTAATTAAAAAGTTAGAAGTAAAAATTTAGTATTCTATCAATTTATGGACCCACGATATATACTTCAAAGAAAAATTATATTAATGAACATCCAAACATTTAAATGATATATTCAGAGAGAGAAAAAAATAGATAGATTTGATATATTAATAAGGTGTTAGCATGTAAGAGATAAAAAAAATGCAATATCAAATAAATATATATAAATAATACATGTATATATATATATATATCATTCTTGGCTTTCAAATTTAATTATGGATTTGTTTGGTTAAATAGTGGAAACGCATGTTCCTTTTTTGCATTGTTTCCGTAGAGTTAACTTTATTAAATGAACATAATGCGTATGAGAGAATCTAGTCCATTTTATACGCGTTAATTGTCATTCACTCTTTTGGACCATTTTACAAGTGTTAATTGTCTTTTTGGATTGATCTTCAATTATTAGAAATTGCAAAATAAGTACGTTTATATCTATTAATAAAGTATCAAAGATACCGAAGAAAATATTGCTTGCCTTTAATTGAAAGAGAACGTTTAACAGATCACATGACAGTCGTCATCAACAATGTACCCCCCCTAGTAATTTTAGCAAGTGCTACTGTCTTTTACATATATAGCATGGTTAGCTAGCTTGAACAAATAGGCAAAAAGGAAAGTAGCTTTTAATCTTCAATTTTGCTTCTTGTTTAACGGTTGCTTGGTAAATAAAGGATATACATAGAGACGTGACATAATATTCTTTATGAATGATAAAGTTGTTCATCAATTATATTATGACAGTGGTAATTGTCGAAGGAACAAAGTCCATAGCTCCCATGTGTCATCATTACACACGTGTCCTAAATGGGAACACCACAACCTTTATCCATGTCATTATGGAGCCAAATGTGCAGTTTCCAGGCATTACATTGTTCATGAACCTTTTTTATGTGATGAACCAAATAAAACAATAAATAAAAAGATAGTATGAATGATGAAAGTATAAGACTTGCACGTGATGTGGTGGAGTAATATAGCGTGCTTTATTTTGCTTTGGATCTGATGTGCCGTTTTAAAATGCAACTGCAGTGCACAACACACAAGAGAAATATACATACGGATGTTTTCCACTATAATTTCTTATAGATCGTTACTAATTTTTCTTTCAAAAATATCCTAATTTCATTAGTTAATGCCTTCATTTGCATGGACACATAAAAATTTGAAAAACTAATATAAACATGATTTCCACAATATAGGTCTAAAACAAATTTTAAAATTTTAATATTAGTAGTAATTTTATTTATAAAAGTTCATAGTAAATATTATAATTTTAGATAGAAATTACAAAGGAGATAAAAAAAATAGTACATTGAATAATAGAAGATTTATTGTTACATGAAGTAGCACAATATATAAGATTTATATACTAATCAGAAAAACTAACAAGTCTAACTAATGCGACTAGTATTGTATTTAATATTTCTTAAATGTTTTTACTTCCCTTTTAGCTTAAAAAATACAACAACAACAAAAAAAATTAAAAATACTTCGACTACAAAAAAATATGAAATGTCCAAATTTATTGATTAAAAAAATTTGACCATCCATAATTTTTTTTATACGTTGAATCTAAAATATCAATTAAAACTACAAAGAATAAAATTTACTTAATCATTAATTAATTACTTTATGGACATAAATTAGAATGTCAATTAGACTATAAAAAATTGTTTAACCAACTATTATCTTAATTAATATAAGCTAAATATTAATGAGGCTTTTTGAAGAAGTATAACACCTTTTTTTAAAAAAAATTCTTCTTTATTTGGAACAAGAAAGATTCAAATACTATATTTTTATCAGAATCTTTCTCCTTGATCTTTATTTTATTTTATGCTTGATCTTTCTTGTTATTTTTTTATATCCTTCGTCCAAATCAATTCTTATTTTTTAACCATCGACTGCAACTTATGATAAAGTTATTGATATCAAAGATATTCTTGTGATCTTGTACATGTTGCCTGCACTTTTTCGCAAGCTTCTTGATTCAATCCCTGATGGGGTTTGATTTGCCGCCACCACTTCAAAGTCGTCAGCATTTTTTTAAAATAAAAATAACCTATAAAATCATTAAAAAAAAATACTAATTAAAGAAATACACTGCACATTTCAACGTAAATTTCAATTATTGTATATATTTTGAGTTTCGTCTAGAGATTTAAAAATCAAACCAATGATCTGATAAACTAAAAAAATAAAATCGAAATCATATAAATTGATTTTTTTTCTATGTTTAAGTTCAATATGAACCGAAATAAACTCAATCTCTATTGATTTGAGAATATAGTTTTACTTCATTTAAAATAAACTATCTGGAATTCGAGGACTTAGACACCACATCTCAACCCAAAACTTTAAGACAATAGGTTTATGGGTCATTCTCTTTATATATCGATCCAATGTAGCCTCCATTCCTAGTCAATGTGAGACTAACCACTCATAATTGAATTTCAACAAATACTACGTCACTAGTGTTATCTTAAATATGTGTTCTCTTTAAGGATTTTTTAATAATTTACATATTATTTTTTTCATTGTAATTTGTATACTCTTGTCGTTAAAAAAATATTTACGTAATGTTTTGATATATAGTATAAAAAATCTAGTGATTGAAATAGAAAATTTATATTTTTAAAATAAGTATCTTAATTTTTATTAATGTCAATTTGATTGAACTGAACCAAATCAACATACAGCTCATTAATTTGGGTTTAATTTTGTAAGAATTTATAAAAGCTCAACCAAACTAGCTATCTTTTTCCTCTACAAACATATGAGCCAAAATAATACGTTAAATCCATAATTCTATCTCCCCTAAAACCGTGCAATTTTTCAATCCAATCCCTCCTTCTTTTGAAGTTGTGTTTGTAAAAATATTTGCGTGTTTACATCGCAAATTTACAGTATAAAATTCTAATGTACAATAAAATACTATGTTTAATTAATTTATCAATTTAAAATTTAAAAATTCGACACCTCTAAAGTATTTGTTCAAGTTCTACCACTAAATCCAACCTCGAGAAACTTCTTCTTCTGGCCTTTTGTGTACTCTTGGTATTTTTTTTGTTGAACTTCATATTTTCCTAATAACATTAATCAATGATCCTTTGTTTTTATTGTTGAAAATGATGAATATTTACATTTGATCAAGGAATTTATTTTTTGTGCATCCATTGATGCTTATGCTTCAAGTTTCTCTATGTTGGGACTAGAAATATAATTGCAAGATGAAATGAGTCTCATGGAGATGAAAATCGACCAAAACAAAAAAATTTGGAATCTTAGAATTTTGATGGAAAACTTAATGAATCTAATAGAAATAGTACAATAAAACTTATATAGTTAATAAGAACAAGTGACCAATACGACCAATATTGTATGTAATAGTAAATAATAATAATTTTTTGCGAGCATAGCTAAAATTTTAGTAAATAGGAACACAAAATTATTTTGTACTAGTGTCCAAAATTAATTATGGAGGAGTTGTATAACTTTGTAGTAATAGGAACAAACATGTATTAAACTTTAAAAACCACATATAAACAAGAACACAAATGTTCTAAAAATGGGGGTAAATTATCTTTTTAATCCTTGAAAGTATAGGGCGCTCTCATTTTGGTCACTGACTCGGTCAAAAATTCAAATTAGTTATCGAATTATTAAAATAGTCCTTGAAAAATAGAATTTATTATCATAATAGTCTTTGAAATATTCAACTTACTATTAGAATAATTTTTGACCATTGTAATATAAGATATTAAACTGACTGAGTTAGGGACCACAGTAATAACCTCCTACATTTTCAATAATTTAAATAGTGATTTACCTTCTAAAAATGTAATGGTTAAAAAGAAAGTAAATAACTTTATTTGAAAATTTTAAATATGTCTTAATTAAACGCCTATCATTAAGACCATATTCAAATTAGTTGATAGTTTTAGAGTTGAGACGATTTTAGTGATAGGAACACATATGTCGATCAACAATATATATTTGGAGATAAAACAATATTTGAATTAATATGGTCACTTGCTTTTCGCACAAATGTCTTATTAATTATATAATTTTTTTAGATGAAATAATAAAGAAATTTGCATATTATTACAAAGTCTCGAATTCAAACAAAAGATATAACATTCACCGCAACAATATTGACAACTTTCATTTGAAGTAAATTTTACTCTTACTAATTAAACAAAACTTGAGTGGTGCTTACATTACTACTATTGTATGACACTCCCAATAAAATTATCTTTGTGATTTTCACGATTTGTACTTTCGGTAAAATGTGATTCCATGATAATTGCCACCAATCTAGAAAATTACTACATGCATGTCTCTGTTTGCATGACAGGTTAAAGTAATTTATAGTTTTTCAAATTCCACACGGTTCTTGGATCATTCAAGCTAATTCCCACTCAAAAACAATTCGCGAATTGCTAACTCCGGCATAAAATTATGGCCCGAAAAACTTTTGGATCGAAAAACCGCTCATCAGTAGTTCGGAGTATGCCACAATTCATCGTAGTCAAGTACTTATCCGAAACTTTAACGTCCATTAATGATATGTTGATAGTATTTTTAGTTTTTACACTTATGTTGATAGTATTTTTAGTTTTTACACTTAAAAGATAATGATTAGATCCAAATCAATTAAATATAAACAAAAAAAAATAAATGTATTTCTTAAAATTCAATTTATTGAATTAACATTAATCAAACCATTTTTTCATTAAAAAAAATAAAGAGAATCATTAATTTAAGATTATAATATTGTTGTACAGTAAAATTTTCTATTTAAGTGTGTAATGAAAAAGCTTTGTGAAAAACATTTTGTGTAAGTCCTTTGTGAAAAATATTATCGTCATATATAGAAATATACATGGATTGAGTTAGATCGTTTTTGATCAAATTCAACCGATTAACTTTACTCAACCTATGATTTTTTCATCAGATCTCAAACCAATCTAATTATGAGCGGGTTGAGTTGCGATCACGAATAAAAAATACCCACAAGTATAGTAGTCTTCCGTTATGAGTCCAGTGAATAAAAATAACATTTGGACCTTATCTATATATGTGTGCATATTCACTAAATTGATATTTATCATAGTTTTATGTATCCACGTCTATTAATGGATACCTATAAATATTATCTTTTAAATAAAAAATATTATTTATATATAATTTTTTTTCTTTTTTGTAATTATGTTAATTTTTCATTTTTTTATACTAAAAGGCCTTTAATTCGTGACAACATATTGAATACAAATAGAAACATCAACAAAGATGTGAAAACTAGCTAGCTAAAGACTTAGTCACCCTAACAAAAGTATAAAGTGTCTCATTTGTTTGTCTCCAAATAAATTCAAACAGTGAAGAATAGATTCAACCTTAGAATTAAGAAGCATTACACTTGGTGTTGTGAAAGAAGTCTACAACATTTTTGGAATCGAGCTCGAAATCAACGACACCCAATTGTAGCATAGGGATATCCTATGCCTATCCGATTAAGCGTTTGTGAGAATGAGGCATCGACATTACACTTACACTTGGTTTTTTCCAACTGACAGAGTTGTTGCCAATAGGTGGGTGTGGCGGAGCATTTTGCTCATACTACCGGTCCTATAGTAGATGACTTGCGCGCTGGCTGACCTGCTCATTTGACTCTGTAACATTATTCCAAATTTTATTGTTTTGGCTTCCAAATGCTCCAAACCATAAATAATAGTCGCAGCCAAGACCTGCACAGCTGCAGTAGCGAGAATTTCAACGCCAAACACAATGGACTACTACATTTAGACAACGTGAGGGCAGTGAAAAAGGAGATGCATATTGTATTCAATTGGACCTGCACAAATAATGCAATCAAGAAGACACGTCACACCAGAGTATTGTAATTAAACGAGCACATGTCGGAAGGCAATCGTGACATATACGCCAAAGCAAATTCTTTAATTTTGGTAGCCTTCAATTTCCACATGAGATTTCAATCTCCGGCACATCTAATATCAAACGTGTCAATTAAATCATTAATGCTCAAATTATAAACACTTTTAACCTAATTAACATCACTTTTATCGTTCATCCAAAATTCGTTTGTCGTTTCGCGCCCAAGAAATCAGAGCAGTGCTAAGTATAAAATCAGCAACGTGCCTTTGAAAAATAGCATGGATGATGAGATAAGTCACCTTCAAATGATCCATATGCTCATGGATATTGGTCGGCTTAGGAATAACCCGACCGTCCCAAGGATGAATCGTCTCCCGTGTACCAATACTCCATTGGGTGCCAATATTTACAAGATATTAAAATATTAATGCATAATTAAAAGAGAAAAATACTTTTAATTCTTTGTTGAAAGAGAAAAATACAAATAAAATTTCTCATTTATTTTGATTGACTACTACTTGATGCATTTGGTTGGAACAAAATATTATTTTGTTCAGAGGGAAAGTGATTCATTTGATGGAGATAAGTGATTCATTTGATGGAGGTGGTAGACAACATAAAAAAGATGTATTGGTTATGATTCATTAATAAAAAAGTAGGGGTAAAAATTTAGTTTTTTCAAATTGGTGAATAGTCTCGTATCTTGTCTTTTAAGTGCATGATTTTAGATGGAATAGATTTTCTCATGTCCAATTTTAGTTATGTTGAATCTCAATCATTCATTAAATATATTGAATTCATTAAATATGTTGAATGAAAAAGAATATATTTATAAAAAAGAGATAAAATATTAAATAGTAAAAATTAAAAATACGACATTTAATGTATTTTTTTAATATGAGAGAATCCACTCCTATCATTTATAATGAATTTGGGGTACTATTTTTATTAATTAATAAACTTAACTTATATATAAAAAATAATTCAATCTTTTAATTAAGAATACCTTCATAGTTTTTATATAAAATAATTATTTATTTTTTAAAAAAAATTCATATGTTTGTTAAAGTTTTTCAAAAATCATATAAAAACTTCTTCAAATAATAAACTATTTTTAGTAGTTTTTATAAATAAAAAAATCTCTTTTTTATATATGAAGATTTTGACCCAAAAAAAGTGTGATTGGTACATACAAAAATAAAATATAATTATTTTGGGAAGGGACAAGGGAGTGTATAGAAGAAGAAGTTAGAGGGTGACGCGGAAAGAGAAGGTACCTCATCCATCTGAAACGAGATGTGGGGTCGATGATCAGCGACCTTGAACAACGAAGGTTCAAGCTTCCATGACCTTTGAATTCAAATCGAACCCTATTAACTAAAACTCTATTAGGATATCACCCATCAACCACCAATTATCATTATTGCCTTCATTAGTTAATTAATTTAATCAAAATATTACTGCAAACTCACCACCATCTTTTCCAATTTCACAACCCATCACTGTTGCGTTAATAGATTTTCAATTTCCCAGCTCAAATTCACTTGTTTCTCTTACTGGGTCATCTCATCACCGAACTATGCGTGGAGCTGAAGTTCAAAGTGGTTATGCCGTCAGAGGCGGTAATATCTACTGGGGAAGAAAACATCTAACTGATTTCAAAGGAATCGTTGTAATCTTTGCTTGGGTTTCCGTTCCACAAACCCTCTTACATGATTTCGTTGACCTTTATTCCTCTTTCGGATGGAATTCCCTTGTTTGTTATGCCCATTATCTATCCGCGTAAGTTTCTCTATCGTTCTCTTCTTTCTTCACACACAAAAATTATAATTCCCCTTTTTTTTTTTGTGTTTTCAATGTCTTTATTTCCTTTAATTCTAGCTTCTAGACCACTTTTTTTTTCATTCCATTTGATGAAGTTGCTTGGGAATTTCTTTGATTGGCCACGCGATGGAATTAGTGGATTAATAACTTGATAAATTGGTGAACTTTGTGTTACATGGGGATGCAATATTGTTAGAACAGCAACTTGATCATAAAAGATTAAGGAAAATGAAATCGCAAAACAGGAAGACAACACGTTTGGTGACGAAGTTCGGCCAATGATACTTATGTCTCCCACTACAGAGCAGCTGTAGTTCCTTTGATTAGATTGAATGAAATGAATTAGGGTTCACAAAATACACGTTGTATTTAAATACTAAGTAAGGATCAGATTACAACAATACTCTTGCTAGGTTCATTCGACCCTGCCCACTTACCATTGGCTATGAGCCATACTGAACGGACATTGTAAAAATCAGAGCTTTCTTGAACAGTTTAAACTAAGATAATACTCGTTGCTAGGTATTTTTTAGTCATAGAATGTATAATCATGTAGGGTTTTTGGTTACTGGTACTGTGCTTAGTTATTTGGATTATCAAACAGGATTATTACATTTTGGAGGTAATTTTGATTCTTCTAGTTAAGTATTTTTGGTATGTAATCTTGGCATCTATTTATTCTAGATGATTTTGAGGTTTGTGATTCAAAATGTTGTACTTATGGAGCATAGTCGTCGCCTTCTTCAAGCAGAGAGGCATCGCATACATGTGGGTGTTTTATTGCAGATATACTTGGCCTTGAGTTTGTGAAAGGACAGCTTTTATGAATTGCATGCTATGTTTGCCTAACCATGTGTAATGGTTATATTTATAGCAACAAAAAATTGCCTTGGATGATGCTTTGCATGTGAAAGTAGAATAATTCTATTTAATATCAAATGTTTGATCATTTGTTGACACCTTTTCTTAAAATTAGGTTTCTGTTTCAACCATTAGCTGTCTGGCTCTGAATCATAAAGAAGAGAAGTTAAATTTATGAAGTTATTGTTAATACATAGTAGGTAGAAACTATATGCTGCCTTACTTTGTCAACTTGAATAGGGGACCTTGTTCCGAAAATAGAATATGATAGTTACTTCGAAGATCGGGTGGGCTAGCAAATAGCAATGTATGTATAGCTTGTACAGACTTGTGAAATTAAGAATACGGGTCGGTTGGAGAGGCTTAAATTGTTTCTTTATGTATTTAATTCATACCATAGTATAGCATTGAATCTTGTAAGACAGCCATGGATTTAGCTTGGAACACTTGAGGTTGGTTTGTGATTTCATTTTGATGCAAATGGAAGTATAAGAGACTTGTCTGAATAAATACAGTTCTCTGCATATTACGTTTGTTCGGTTGCTTTTATTTCTGGTTGAGTGCTCTATGACAAAGCTTATATATTTTAACTTTTAGCAAAAAAATAAGTTCTACTTTCTCAGTTAAGTTAATGATATTTAGAATGACAATTTTTGTTGTTGTAGGGTAAAATATTACTAATATCCAGCAACAGTATATTAAGTACACTTGTATGTAGCTTGGCGTTGTATTATTCTAAACTGCAAAAAATATAGGCATGGTCATTTCATAACCAAATAAATTCCTATTGGTCACACATCACTGCCTTATCAAACTTTGTACTCATCTAGACTTATCTGTTGAGTGTATAATACTGATGGAACTTTTATATCACATTTTTCTTATCATCCAGATTCAATGATGAAAGCACTGTGCCATTGGCATTTTATGTTTTTGATGAACTTGTCGAGGTTAGTTTTAAAAATTGCAAAACATGTGAAGATTTATATTAATTCTCTTACATGTCTATTTACAATTAATTATTCTGCGACCCCTAATCTCTTGTTACCATTTCTTAGCTGTGAGTCACAGTCATAGGTTTTAAGTGAAAAATTTGCTTTATGTTATGCAGGTGCTGAGGACTAGGCCATGTCCTGTTGTATTTGCTTCTTTTTCTGCTGGGTCAAAAGCCTGTCTCTACAAATTATTTCAGGTAATTTCAGGCATCCAATTTTTATCATTGGTATGAAGAATATTATTTGAAGTTTGTATGTCCTTTTGGAATTGAAATGGCCACTATCATAATAGCTTTTCATACAAATGCAGCTTAGTGAAGGAAGATGTACAGCTCCACTCAACTTGGTAATACACTTTTCAGATTTTAGATTAAAAAAATTATGATTTTTTGCTTCTTTCAAACCTCACTTTCTTCTTTTATTGATTATGCTTTCTACTTTGTGGCAATTGTGACATTTATTAATTGATTTATTATATCCCAGCATGACTGTCAATTGCTTAGGAACTGTGTTTCTGGACATATATATGATTCTGGTCCTCTAGATGTTACAAGTGATTTTGGCTTGCGCTTTTCTCTACACCCTTCGATTGCAAAAGTGCGTGGACCATCAAAGCTTGTATCTTGGGTAGCAAAGTCTGTTGCATCTGGTTTAGATGCTTTGTACTTGACTAGATTTGAATCTCAATCAGCTGAACATTGGCAGGCTTTATATTCTTCTGTTGTAAGTATCTATCATGACCATCTGGAATGCTTAGGGCCCGTTTACTTTATAACAACATTTTCAATTTTTACTCTGAGTGTATGTGGATGCAATGACATTTGGTTATGAATTTTTCTTTTTAATTGTGATAGAGAGAAGATAAAAGCTAACTAGAGAGAATCCATTTCCAGAAACACTAAAGTAAAATGTTTTGAAATTTGTCTGAATTTTTCAAAATATTCTATCTACTTTTAATATGCATTACATAATGTCTATTCTAATGTTTATTTTATATGACAAAATTGGAATAGGAATGACTAGAAGTAAATGGCTCCTTAGTATGTTTCTATTTTTATTTTTTACTTATGTAAATTAAAACTAATTTCATTGTTGTCTTTAGAACTTTGGGGCTCCATTTCTCATTTTATCTTCAGAGAATGATGACCTAGTGAGATATCAAAGTATCCATGATTTTGCCCAACGATTACGCAATCTGAACGGTGATGTCAATCTTGTAAATCTAAGAAGTTCCCCTCATGTTGGTTAGTCCGAGGCCTGTGTTAATTATGTTGCGGCAAGCTTGAATGAGTTTAACAGATTAATCACAATAGTTATTATTATTTGATTCAGGTCATTACAGACATCATCCGATCCAATACAGAGCTGCTGTGGCCCATTTATTGGAGAAGGCCATGTCAACATATTCACGAAAAGTGATGCTTGAACGAGAAAGAACTGGTATGGACGGTACACAAGATGAGATATCCGAGTTAATCTGTGATTTGCAGAAAGTTGCAATTAATTCAAATGAGAGTTTTAGAAGAGTTGCAGTGGGGCCAAGTGACCACTTCTTTTTGCCTAGTTCAGCAGGACATAACAACGATAGAGAATCTGGGATTCCGCGCGACGAACAGAGAGAAGAACCTGTTTGTGTTCCCAGCTTCCCAAGCATGAGCGCTCACAGTGTCCTCGGTCAATTCCTTTATGACGTTTGTGTTCCTAAGAACGTAGAAGGTTGGGATGTGAAATTTTGCGGTAATCTAAATGGGAGGCCGCGTGCCTCACCTCCTAGACATTCACCTTTCAGAAGCATTAAACGTGTTGGTCGCTCCAGGTTATGAAGGTTCTCTCTCACATCTAACTTGAGATGATACTTTGTGATAATCTTGTTGAAACATCAAGAATTTTGTGACAAAGGAGAGGATATGATAGATTTTGATGCAACACTGGGCCAGCCAGTGTAATGGTTGCAATGATTCAACTATTAATTTTGCGGCACATGGTTGCATGTAAAGGGTGATGTGAATAAAGATAGCTAGAGTTCGGTCGCATTTGATTGCCTTAGAAATAAACAGGTGATTATAAGTCCGAACTGTTGTGGCTCTGGAAGGACTGATTGGTTACTTATTGTTTGAATCAAACCGGGTGATGCTTGATTTAGGTAACTACTCACTGTGTAATAACTGTTTGAAATGGGAAAAAGCTGCATTGAGGTATTTATGGTTCGATAATCGAAATCTCTGTATATATATTTGAGGGAATAAAGTGCTATGTTTTAGTTTTAGGCTGGAAATTTGTAAATTAGATATGTATA
>NC_021165.2:16905358-16967492 GCF_000331145.2 Cicer arietinum
TAGGGAAAAAAAAAAGGAGAATATTTGGATTTAATTTATATATACTCTCAGACAATCTTAACGGTTGAATTGTTAAAAATATTTAATTTTTATTGTAATTATTTTTAAAGTTATGTTTATGAATGATTGTGATGTGTTGACGATATAAAATTTTAAATATTGATGGATCATGACAATTAACCTTTTGTTTGATGTTTAATTTGAGGAATATTATTATTTGGAATAACAATATTAGAATGCAATGGTTGTTCGAACATTTTGTGCTTGTAACTTTCACAAATTTGAGAAGTTTCATGAAATGAGAATAATGTTATTTCTTCTGGATCATTAACAAGGTTAACTAAAATCAATGGCCAATTTACAAATTCACTTTTCTTTTGGGGCACACGGAGGAGTAAATATATGACCAAGTAACTGATATCAAATTCCAATTCTAAATTGAAAATCACGAGAATAAGGAAGGGTTCAAAGTAGAATAAATTGGATTTAACTTTGACTATCAAATTTCACCAAAATCAAATAAATATTTTATATCAAATTGAAAATAAAAAGGGTTCAAAGTACCACTATCTCAATGTAAAAGAAAGAGTACAAACAGAGCGATCTAATATAGAAAGAGTTGGGACATGGGTGAGTTGCAATGGGATGTGTATACCATGCTTCAATCATCGTTTGATCTTCTTCTTGCGCTAATCTTTGAAGGGGCAAACGAAGAGAAGAAAGAGAAAAACAATCGACGTTTTTTTAAGCTTGTTTGCCACGTCATTTGCTTGTTTTTCACGAAATTTGGTTCGCGACATTTAGCATTTTCTTAATTGCTCTTAGGATATTTATTACTGTGAGAAGAGCGATGCTATACCATACGAACATGTTGTGCACGAAGTTAGACTAAGGTTCTTAAAAGTGATCATACATTGGGGTATGGTGGTAATATAAATAGGATTAAGAGGTCAAAAAAGTAGTTACAATTTAAACTTATTCTTGCCTTTGGTCAAACATGGATTTTGTGACAACAATCTTTTATTCTTGCCTTTGATCAAATATGGATTTGTAATAACAATCTTTCCTCCAGTGAGAATTGTAGAAAATAAAAATACTCAATTTTCAATATCTCCATTCCTTTTTTAAGGAAAATTTTATTCTTATTTTACCTATGTTTTCGAAGTTTAATGCAACATTAATTATTGATTAGTGGAAAAAGCATTGTGGAGTGCTCTTGGTTGGTAACTTTGTTTTGGAGAAAAATACTTTGCATAGGTGGACTTGGAGAAAAATACTTTGCATAGGTGGACTTGGAGAATCATGAATTTATTACAAAATAAACTCCTTACAAATAATAATCTTCCACGTCGTGGAATAAATTTTATGAATTTACTTTTTGTCAGTGAATACGGTTTATTTGAAATTTCTCAACACTTATTTGTTGAGTGTGCATTTTTTGGTCAAATTTGGAAGTTAGTCTTTGTCCGGATGGATATTAGTAGTATTTTGTCCAACATTATCTTGGAACATGCTCAATCTTTTGATGGTTTATGTTTGTTTCATGAGGTGCATAATGTAATTTTGCATTCAATTTGGATAACTTGCATTTGGGCTATATGAAAAGCTCGAAATGCCATTATCTTTCAAAGTATAAAACTTAATTTGGTGTATGTTCTAGAATCTATTAAATGATGGTCTTAGTTTAGGGCTAATTTTTTATTCAAAATCACTCCTCTAAGTCAGGTAAATAAATGTGAAAAAATTTATTGGTTGTCTTGATGTGTAAAAAATATAAAAAGTCAAAAAAAACAACAATTGAAAAGAAAATAAATAAATGTGAAAAAATTTATTGGTTGTCTTGATATATGTAAAAAATATAAAAACTCAAAAAAAACATTGCCCCCATGCAGGATCGAACTACAGACCTTCAGTTTACAAGACTGACGCTCTACCACTGAGCTATAGGGGCTTCATTTTGTATGTAAATTTGTTACTTAATATTTGTTTAATTCTGGATTGATAAAAGAAAAAAATAATTATCCTTAGAAAAAAAATCAAGTCCAAGACTGATTGATTGCTTACTGTTTGAAATAAACTGGGTGATGCTTGATTTGGGTAACTATAATGTGAACAAAAAGAACAACTTATTTAATAAAAATCAAGAATTAGAATCAACCTTTAAAGCATCAGTTTTTCCTTTGGAATACAATTGTTTATAATATCTCTAGTAAATTCATCTGGATTCTTCCTATGATCAATTAAACTAAAACCAGAAATAAGTCAATAGTTAAATTCAAGTTAAAAAACATATTATGTCGTTTAAGGAAAAACATAGAAGCACATAAAAATGTAAAACACTCACTCTACAACCTCCATAGGAACCTGAATGTTGCGGTTTTCTGCCATTGCTGGAAAATTCAAGTAAAATGTTATCAATTTGGAACATACACAAAAAGTAAAACATAAAAAATGCATTATAAGGAAAGGGGAAGGAAGTGTATAGAAATACATGCGTTGGAGGAGTGGCATTTGAAAGGCAGCGTTGAAGGTAGACACTATAAGGTAAAGCTGGTGGATAAGTCCCAAAGTTTTCTGAATGGAGTTGCAGTTGCTGACCTAGTTCAAGTTGTGCATAGCAACATCAGCTACTGCAGAAGTTGTTGTGTTGTTTCTTTGAAAGATCAACATCCCATTTCCACTCGCAACTGGATTTAGTGATGAATCCATTCGTGTTTCTCTA
This sequence comes from Cicer arietinum, assembly GCF_000331145.2. Classification (NCBI taxonomy): domain Eukaryota; kingdom Viridiplantae; phylum Streptophyta; class Magnoliopsida; order Fabales; family Fabaceae; genus Cicer; species Cicer arietinum. The sequence goes on from NC_021165.2 coordinate 16,908,081, forward strand.
TAAACTGAATTTTTTTTTTTTAAAATGTTCAATCCAACATGCATAAAACTAGTAAAAGCAAGAGAGTATAAGTATAATGCTTCGTGCCTAGAGAAAGAACGGCGGAGAGAAAGTTCAGGAACGAGAGAGAGCTCGCAAAGAAGAGAAGATGAAAAGTGGCGAGAGCGCAAAACACAGAGAAGAATGAGGTTGCAGAGAGAAGAGGAAGAGGAGGAAGTCTTTTTTTATTTTTATTTTTTTTTATTTAATATAAGAATTAAGTTAATTAATTAATTTTATATTCATTATACATGTAAGTATAAGGTGTAAGTATTTTTGTCACATAAACCGTGTAAAAATAACATTTCTCTTTTTAAAAGTTTTAACAGAAACGATTATAAATTAAGATAAAAAAAGAAATTTCAACCTCATTATAAACGAACATATTTTACTTAAGCTGGATGAGTTTTTATTTTCTCTTCTAAAATTTTCAAAAATTAAGACTACTTTTAATTTTTAGTTTTTATTTTTGGTTTTAAGTTTTTAATTTTAAGTTCTAAATTTCTATTATTAGTTGAGTTTTGATTTTGATTTTATTTAAATTGAATCACTATTTTTTACTCTATCTCATTATGAATTCACTAAATATAAAATAAAAATAATTAAAAAAATGTATCTCACTATTTTTATTTTTACTTTATGTTATTATTTAACTTTCAACTTTATTATTTTTTTATATTTGTAATTTAATTAATAATATATAAATAATTAATACATATAAAAAGTTCTATATATATTACATTATTTAAAATATATCAGATCTTCATTTTAGTTTAAAAACATGAGAGAAATTCCAAAACTGTGAATTTTTAAAATATAGTGATCGATTTTGAATGTTAAAATATAGTGATCTATTTAAAAAAATCTCACACCTAAAGAAAAAAGAAAGAATCCTAAAAAAAAAAACATTAATGCACTTAAATATTGATTCAAGACAGATTTCTGTAACGAAAAAGAAAAAGTAATATGGAATATAGAAGGAAGAAATTTCATTTATCTAACCGTATTCTTTTTATTTTTGTTCGCCAAAGAGAAAGAAATTTCCTTTGTCTACCATTCACTGATCAGTGAAGGTGGAGTTGAAGATGAGAATGAGATAAAAGAAAAACAAAATGAATGAAAGAAGATGCAACAGGGAAAGTAAAGAAATTTGAAATATGAAAATATTGTCAAATTTGAAGATTGAATTTAAATGTGTAAGAAAAAAAAAGAGTTAAAGTAAATGATATATTAGTCAATAGATACTCTAATCGGTAAAAAAGTATGTTGGGTAATAATTAGTTTCATGAATAAAGAGATGTTTCATACAATTATATCTTTGTAAATGAAAATGTGGCATAAAATAGGAGAGAGGTGAAAAAACCATTTGAATTCTATCAAATTTAATAAAGGAGAAGAAAAATACAAAAAAGAAAAACTTGAAAGGACTTATTCACTGTTTTCTGGTGGCCGACAACGTACTCTGGCTGCAATTTTTGGTCAGTTGAGGTCAGCGAATAATGTATTATTTTTTGTCTTTAAAGTGAATAATCGACTTCTTCAAATATACATAGTAATAAACCTCAATAATGTTGGAATTGGAAAAATGAACTCTTGGTGGTGGCAATTCAAGTGCCATGGACAAAAATCACAACTAAAATGAAAGGATTATAATTTATTTTGTAGATATCTCGCTTTCTTCTGCTCATAGTTGTTGTATAGTGTAAACATAAACATGGTATACATAAATGGATTATTCTTTCAAGTAATCCAAAATTGAAAAAGCATTGAGAATAAATATTCCAGCACTGGTCTAGCAGCTATTTTCAGTAACATTCGAGAACAATCTCTAGACTAAGAATTGAAAACTTCACTTCTTTCTGTATTTGACACCGTGTTCATTCATAATTTGGCTACTTGATGACCGAAGGTCGGGTCCACGCAGACAACCACCTAGAAAATTTGTATAATTAGATTGTTACACAAGTTACAAAATCAAAATATCACTGTACAGTATTTTGAAAATACTATTTTCTTAAGAAAGTAAATTACCTTCCCAACGCTTTTGCCTGAATGGAGATACTCAACAGCATCAGCAACAGAATGAAGGCCTATAAATCTCTTTGGATCCACAGCAACCTGTGTTAACAAACGAGAAATCGTAAGCAAACACAAACTTTAGCATGACAACTGCCAAAGATAACAGCTAGCAAATACCAGAACATTATGCCTTAAATTTTTTTTGTTCATCCACAATATAGAATTGGAATGCATATATATATATATATGAACTACCTTTAGTTTTCCGGAAGAGTAAAGGTCAAATAACTTGTTAAGGTGTTCTTGGTACATGTGACTATATTGCACCAGGAAAAAGCCAGCCTGAAAAGTTTGCCCAAGTATATATGACAATGAGAAACACATATTCGTATTAAAAAATGGAAGTTTGTATATAAGATTGAAATCTTGGGATAAATTTTTAACTTGGGAAACAATCAACAAAAATAGGTCGCTTGTCCAAAATTAGAAAATTCAAAATTTCCCCACTTTGTTTATGGTGTTTAATTAATACTCTAACTTAAATAGGTTAAAAAATCATTTATAATAATATTTATTTTGTAACTACTTATGAAATGAGCAATTAGAAACAACAAAAAAGGTAATGGCTGCCTAAAAGTGCATAACTTCATATTTCTACATACCACAGTTTGACTCTTTGACAAGAGCTTCTCACATAGTCCAGGATATTTTGATGGCGTCCAACCATTTTCTCCTTGATACTGATATCAATGAAAACAAGAAATATGAAATCAATATTGTTCATCAACAATACATTTCTTTTGAGGATAAAAAACAACTTATATCTAGCACACTATTCTAGAAGGACTAATACTGGGTAATTGCTTCATGCATTCTTTTACTCTGCAGATAAATGGGACAGAGAGGCTAGCATTAGGGGGAGGATTCAATAATATGGTAATATAGATAGCTAAATTCAAATTTCATTTCAGACATCTGAGATGGGTTACAGAACAATATGATCCATATAACTGGTGAATTTGACGATCAATACCATAGAAGTTAAAATTTATTTTCCATTATACTTTAATAAGGATAATCCAAGGTATTCCTTGAAATTTAGAATCACTAAATGAATCATGCTAACTTGTCAAGAAAAAGTAGCTAGTACTTAGTAGTATTTTGAAGATGCAGTGAAAATTTTTAAGTAAAAACCTGAGAAATCATGCCAATGACAATGAGTCGTCCATGGACTGCCAAAGCATCCAAGCACAACTTTAACATGTCCCCACCAACAGATTCGTAGATGATATCAATACCTTTCGGGAACTCTTTCCTTAGAACCTGCAACAGCAAGCCACAAACTTATCTTAACATGTTGATACGAAGCAGTTTACATAGGCTATGTCCATTTGGTTTTGAGCTTTTGTCAGAAAACGTAATAAAGAGTATAGACTCTATAGAGGCATTCCATGATCAAATGGCTCAACAGACATGTTGTATCTCTCGATTCACTACTTTCTCAACAGTTTTAAAAAGTATTTCTACCACTGGTTCACATATACAACAAAAATAATTAGTATCAAGGTGATAACCAAAGGACTTATTTACATAAAGGACTCATAAACCAGAGTGTTTTATAGTTCTTCTGTGTAATTCATTTTAATAAATATCAAACATGAATTAAAGAATTGTGATAGCCACAACCTTAACAAACAAATAAAAATCAACATAAAGAATTTTCTCCGCATTGGGTGACATCAGCTATGATCAAACAATGCTATAATATATGATAGTATCTTGAAGTTATTGTTAGCAAAACCCCAAACAAATCAAAGGATTAAAAAATACCGTTTTTATATCTTCACTGTGATAGTCTATGACTCTGTCGACTCCCAATTCTTTCAGAAGCTTGGCCTTTGCCCCACCTCCACAAGTGGCAACCACGGTATTACCAGCTAATTTTGCAAGCTGCATAAATAATCCAGATTACTAAGCCCGGCAATGGAACATTAGACTAGGAAATCTGGATGGAACACATACAAAATTACCTAACAGATTTGAGCGAATTTCATGTTTTTTTAAAAATTTCTTCTTCATCTGTTTATATTACACAAAGTAATAATACCTCACTACTACTACTACAATGCACCTACGAAATCTTCAAATGTTTGTAGTCTATCTTGACTACTTTTTGCCTCTCTTTGTTTCATAGACATAGAATCTCATATTTAGAGTCCAATAATATAAATAAATAAAATGGCAAGAACGTATACACCATGTCTCATAAAATAACCGAAAAACAACAACTTGCAATCTTTATCTTAAATAGTGATTAGTTATCTTAGGTCTCAAGAAGCACATGTAAGAAGAGTTCTTTTTATGATCTCAGGAACAAATAGTGCTTGGTAAAAAGAGAATAAAAATAGTATCAATAACTAATGTATTCCAACAAAATAAGATCCTAATGTAACTAAAGAAAACAAAAGATGCTGAACTCTGTCTCAATTGGGATGTTTAGTTTGCCGTTACTCAGACTCTGCCTACCAGTACAAAATATCAAGAAGCTTCCAATTTGTTCGAACAAATAATTCCTATTTCCTAGTAACACAGACACAATATATATATATATGTTTGAGAAAGGTGGAGTTGGATTTTGAAGGCACCTGAACAGCAAACTGACCAGTTCCTCCTGCCGCAGCAGTAACAAGGACCACTTTTCCAGATTCCATCTGTCCTGCCTTTACAGTAAAAAAGTTCTTATCAGGACATGCCAATCAAGTAGAAGATTAAGAAGCACTAAATATAAGCTTCATAGATGGTAGCAAATCATGAAAAAGATTAAATTTTATTGATACATGACATTATTAGAGTTTCAAATATTAGCAAATCAGGATACATGTGAAGCAAGGAGACAAACTTATATTAATCCACCTTTTCTAGAGCAATTGAAGCTGTTAATCCTGATGTAAGCATGGCAACACCTTCCGGTTCTGGTCTAGGCATTGGAAGGGCGTATTTCGAAGGAATCTAAACCAAGTAACAGGACAACATGATTAATAACTTGCATTATAATAAGTGGTAGATGGAAATACCAGTGATTAGGTCACTGTAAGAAAGAAGAATATTAACAATATATTAAACACTGCTCACCATTGTAAATTCAGCATAGCCTCCAAAAGTCATGAACGCACAAGGCATGCCAACTTTCAAGTCAGTAACAGAATCCCCAACTGCTGCAATTACTCCCACAGCCTAAAATATAAATGGAAGTATGAAACTCAGTACACACATGAGTATAGGCATACTGCATCAAGTGGTAAGCTTCATAAATAAAATTTACGATTGGGGATGCATCATACCTCAAATCCTGCATCAAACGGAAGACGGGATGCAGTGTCACTGTTATTGCCACCAAAATAGCGACCTGAGCTAAAATTTACCTGTCATTACAAGCTCATGTTAGAATTCTAGACAAAATTCTGATTAGTAAATGAAATCAGGGTATATCATGTTAAAGATAGACACGAGTGTAGTGTTTCTAATATACAGGAAATTCACTTGTATATTAGATTAATAAGATCAGTGAGTATTTCATGCTAAGTCCATGCTGTTTCCTTTGAACTTGAATTTATTGAGCTAATCTGTAATTCTTTCATTCAATTAGTTAAACAGCCTAACCAAAGTACATTTACTACAATTCAGGCAATTTGAAAAGAAGCTAAGTCCTAGACATGTCTTCAAGAGAGATAATTAAGAAAATAAATGCACACACAATCCTCTAGAAAGATGTAACAACTTACATCACTAGCATTTACACCAGCATAGATTATCTTCACAAGAACATAGTTTGGTTTGATAGGTAATCTCAGTGGTGCTCTTACTACACTGGTAGCATTCCGAAAGTTGTGAGTCAAGGTCTGAACAACTCTGCAAACAGTAAGTAGATATATGAAAACACCAAATATCCTATCTTTATATGAATAAAATCATGATAAAACATAGTCAACATATCAGTCAGAAAACAAACACCTTCCAGAGGCATTTGTGTGTAATGTGTGTGTCATAACAAGAGAAATAAAGTTGAAATACACACATTTTCTCAAAACTCTCAGGTAGTTTAATTGGTGGAGCTTTGTATTCAGTTCTTCTCCTGGAACGTGTAGAACGCAGCAAGTACTTTGCTTCTTCTGATGGGGTGGGCCAGTACTCAAGACCTCGCCGATTAGTAATCCATAGGCAATCGCCGGCTTTATTCTCATCAGTGATGAGCTCAAAAGCACCTTGAGAGGTTAAAATACTTTCATATCAAAATTTATTTATACATGATAAGAAATATAATTCGATCACTGATAGGGGGACATTCATCTGTTAAAAAAAAAACTCAAGGACATTCTCATAAAGTGTATTTTCTATTTTGTATATAATATGTACTCTCATAATAGAGTATTGCTATATATTATTAAGAAAAGTTGGCACAAAATGCAATAATAGAGAGGTGGCTGCTCTGCCTTTTTTTTTAAAAAGATTAGTTAAAAAATAAAAACCAGTTTCTTTGACAGAAATCACGATTCTTGCATATTGAGGAAACAGGTTTTATACTAATTATCATTTCTGGTTTAAATAATATTTCTGTGTGTTATGATACAAAATATGAAGTACTTCTAAGACTTGGATTATCCCTAACTCAATCCTACAAAATTGATCAATTTGTAAGATAAAGGATGTGTTCCACTTATAAACATTTTTTCATGTCATATTTCATCCAACGTGGGATTCTTGACACCCGCTCATACTGATACCAAGAATTGAACATTTGGAGAGTGACCCCGTGACCCAATAGCGAGCAGCCCAAATAATCTTGGATAGTTTCTAATAATCTTAGAATTTGAATTGGAATTAACTCAATTCCACAAAAATGGCTTGCATAGGAAGAGATATCTTTCACTTATAAATATTTTTTCATGCTAATATCACAGATTCACATCCAATGTGTGACTCTTAACGGAACTAAAATTTATTTATATTAGTACGTATAAGACTCTTCAACGATGTTTTTAAAATTACACAAGTGATTAAACTAGCAAGAGTATTAGTTCTTGGTTTATTGGTCTAATCCTAGTTAATCCTTAGACAAAGATAATAGTTAATATATACTTTTTTATTATTATATGATACATACACAAATAAAATTAATAAATAATTATAATAAATCAAGTTACTCAAACTTTAACTTAACATAAAAGGATTGTGTTATACACTTCGCAACACAAAATTATAACACTACTCCTCAAGTTAGAAAAATTTAGGAGACGTGCATACAATGCAAAAGAGGGTAACAGAAACCTATCAACCAGCTATATGAGGCAGCAAGACATTTGTTACTTAAGAGTTAAGGGGCAACAAAGTATAAACACCCACGCTCTTTTGGCCAAGGATCATCAAAGAACAACGAAACATGCAGACTCACCTTTCACCACCATTTCCATAGGTACAAAGCCCCCCATCATACTAAGGAATTTGGGACCGATCATTGTGCCCATGTCTGTTTCAACAAACTGCACGAAACATTTGGGGAATTATAGTAAATTGTAATAAAGCATACAACTTGTTTTGAAAATAGAAACACATTTAAAACCAATCTATGTTGGCTAAAATAATAAGGAATTTGGTTTTCCTTAAACAATGTCATGCCCAAGTTTTGTTTAAGTGTTTGTGACTTGAGTGCTATATTCACATACCAAAATTAGTGATTATTTTGAGAAAACATTTTCAACGTTTGTTGCACAAAATTTTGGAAATAAAAAATAAAGTAAAGAATAATGTGATATCTTAATAATTAAAGGTGAAATAAAATATTATAAAAAAATTTCAAAACATAATTGGACTCTATTATTTCCATAGGTTAAAGATTACTAATACAACCAAAAATGTCCATTCTTCAAAGTTCAAAAACAACTCTTACCTCAGGGCAAAGCACATTAACTCGGATTCCTTGACGTTTGTATAATCGAAGTGCTCTAGAAAACATAATAACACCACCTGCGAAGTGAAATAACAGTTTAGGAAGCAATAGTAAGTTCTTTGTTTGGCTAAGAAATAAGCGTCAAATTTACCTTAAAATTGTCATATTATGAAGGCACATATTAACTTAAATTAGTGAAATATATGTTAATTTTACCCTATTTAGATATATAGTTGTTATTAACACTTATTTCATGAGAAAGTTAGATAATTGCATCTGAAACTCTGTGTGAATAGGTGAATGATTCATCAAAGAAAAGCAAAGAGGCCAAAACAGCAAAAATTCGCTTAGCTAAAATAAATTCACTAAGCAAATTCAAGGCAAGGAAAAATGAAAACATTTCAGAGCAAATTCGCTTAGCGAACTTGAGGCGGTTCAAATTCCTTTACTGTGAAGTTATGTCAAATTCGCTTAGTGAAAATGGATTCGCTAAGCGAAATTTCACTTACTCAGCTACTATAAAAGGAAATTTTGCTAAAAATTCAAGGGATTCACTTTTTGACAGAGAGAGCAGAGGAATAGGAGCTTTGATTCATCATTGAAGAGCTATATTCTTGTGTATTTTTTATTGCTACCATGATAATGATTAGTTAAACTTCTCTTTGTTGGGATTAGATGTAATCAATCAAACTCCCATCTATCTCTTTTGATTATATTTATATGTTTTGGTTATCTTTATTCTTAATGCTTGTTACAGCTTGATCATCTATAATATGATTCAAAGTTTTATTGAAAAATACTCTTTGAATATGATTTCTAGGAATATAATTAGATTTAATAGTCGTAGATCATCATTGTTTAATGCAAACTTTTTTGTTAAATATTCGAGGAGTCGATGTTTAGGAAAGACGGTTGATTTCTCAACTTATTAAGGAATTAATGATGTTTGGTTAGTGATGATGATGTTGTTGATGTGTAACAAAGAACGTGTATGTTAATCACTAAGATACGAGATAGCTAGATTGAAGAAATCTAATCCTAAAGCTTTTACTTTTTATTGTTATTTAATTTAAGCTTTTCTAAACTTAAGATTATACCTATTGTTGAATGACTTAACTATCGCTCAAGTCCCTGTGGACACCATAACTTTTTATATTACTTTGATACATTTATTCTTAAGAAAAAAATTATACCACTATAATACTAGTGAAGGGTACTCAAGGAAGCAATAGAAAGTTACAAGTTATGCGGAGATACACAACTCAATGTTTGGCATTCTACCAAAAACAACTTTATTAGTTCTACCTTGAATTTTTCTTAATTTTTAAACAACTTATTAGCCAAAAGCTCTCTTCTTAGAATCCATAAGATATCCTTAACATATAATTAAAATTCAACAGAAAGTTCTCTAGCAGAATAAATGACAAACCTTTAGAGCCACTATAAATAGGGTCAAGATACATTGGATAAAGACCAGAAGCAGAACCCAAATTGATAATCACACCAGGCCTTTTCGCAGCTTCCATGGTTTTAATCTATTGAAATGAAGACAACCAATGTCACCAATAATCAATGGTTAATGGTTTCAAGCCCCTATATTTTTATTTAAACAGCAAAAGATGAACCGTATGATCTATAATGTGAAAGAAAATCCTTATATGAAAAAGCAAAACCAGGTAACATTTGAAGCTCACCGCCAGACGGGTGCCGTCAAAAACAGCAATAAAATTGACATTAAGAGTGCGTCTCCAGGAATGAGTGCCATCCGTTTGATCCTTGTCGAATGGTATAGGGTTAGCAATCCCTGCACTGAGAATACAAATGTCTAGCCCTCCATATGTTGAAACATGCTTCTCAAATGCAGCAGCTAGATCCCCTGTTGGTAGGTATGAGTTAATACATCTGTCTCTGTATCTGTATATATACACTTAAAATAACAAACTAGCATGTGTATTTGATGATTTATGTCGCATTTATATGTAGTACATAGTGTATTATATTATGTTACTTCATGATTGTTGGAGGTTGAAAGATGTGGAAGACAAAATGTTAAGTGGTGTTATTATTTTTTCTCTTTATGCTGAATAATTGGAAGATATTGGAGGCACCTAAGCTGATGGTAGAGTGCCAATAGTACGTTGGGGGTGCCAAGTGCCAACTGAGGCCCAATCTAGATAAGGTTCAAACTTTTCCCACACTTCAAAGTCACTTTGGAAGTACACAGTTAAAAAAAAAACACACACACACAGTACAATATTAAATGTGAATGTTGCATATGTATTATATTGACAATGCAATAAGAAATGGAGGTGAACATGAGACATTAGCCAAACGTACTTGAGTTGGTCACATCGCATTTCACAAATATGACAGATGGATGTTCTAAGTTGGGATGAAACTTGGTATTAATTTTCTCGACAAGTGTTGCAACTTGTCTTCCCTTTTCTTCAGATAAATCAACAATTGTGATAAATACACCTTTCTCTGCAAGAGCTAGAACAAGACCTTTACCTGTATGTACACACACAAACCAGAAACAGAGATTCAGATTACACGCATCAACAATAACCAACTAATAAATTAATCAAGGTATGCAAGATGAAGAACTTGAGTACGTCGATTACAAATATTTGTGTTGCAAATGAACAAATTCTCAAAAAGTGAAATCGGTATAATAAAGCGATGCTCGTTATGTAAAATTCACGATAACATGGCGTGTTCGAATAATTGAAAAGTGAAAATCGAAGATATGATTGGGGTTGTTACCGATCCCAGATGCACCCCCAGTGACGAGTGCTGACAAACCAGGTTTGATCTTCATTATTATCGTTCTTCTTCTTATTCTTCTGTTTTCCTCAAAGCACGGTGAGATTATTGATAACAGAGACTGAAGCGACAATTCTATCTGTAATTATACTCTCAGATACGGAATCGCTTTTCGACTTCAACTAGTAATTTCTTCACTCATTACGGCCATATTTTAATATTTTATTATATTATGCTAATTTCCATTTACAGTATGTGTTTATTTTATATTTTCCATAGTAACAAAAAATTAATAAAAATAAGAATATGAGATATAACGTGGGGTGACCGTCGATTATTCTTCTTGTTTTCGTCGAAATAACTTGCCTAGAAATGAGTGGCGATGATTCTTCCGTTGCCTTCATACTCAATTGCCTTTGTTGACTTTGATTTTTACATGACGATGAGAGGATATGAACAAAAATGCATATTCACGAAATTGAAGACAATGTGATGCCGCCACCACGTGTAGTATGCGAACATGTTGATGAGTCATAAAAAAAAAAAAAAAAACATGTTATTTTTTACACAAATATGCGATCTCCACAACGTATAAAAATAATAATAATTAAAAAAAAAGTGATTTTTCATTATATGTGATTTGATAAAAAAAAATAATAATGCGAGTGAACATATGTATCAAAACAAATAAAGTAATGCAGAATCAATTAAAAATCACCCACAAATAATTTTTTTTGCAACTATTAAAAATCACCCACAAATAATTTTTTTTGCAACTAATCAATATATGATTTGGTAAATTGATTAATTTACAAATTGTTAAAATGCAAGTAGTAATTTGTGATTTGCTAAAATGAGAAATTTGGTATATCACATTTACTCAATAGCTAAATGGTAACAATTTGGTAAATAACATTAAGTAACAAATTGATTAATTTGCTAAAATTAATTTTCTCGTTAAATATGATTTGGTAAATTGATTAATTTTCTCATTAATTTACAAATTAATTTAGTCGCAAAAAAAAAAATTGTGAATAATTGGTAAATTGAATCTGCATTATCTTATTTGTTTTGACACATATGTTCAACCGCATTAATTTGAATGTATTTTTTTCTTCAATTTAACTTATTTTGTTTCATGTTATTAATATATTTTATATATATTTTTAATTATTATTATTATTATTATTATTATTAATTTTTATTTATTAGGATAGTATTATTACTTAAGTTGCTAATTTATCTGCAAAACAGGATAGTATTATTAAAATAATTTAAATTTATTTTCAACATAAGAGGAAATTGTTGAAATAATATAACACGTTTTGTCTAGACACATTTATTTAATCGTATTTTTTCTTCTTCAACTTAGTGTATTTTATTAATGGTATTTTATTTTTTTTCTTCAATTTAGTGTATTTTATTAATAGTATTTTATTTTTTAAATATTATAATTATTTTTAATTTATTAAATAAATCATTTTTCAATTAATAAGATGGAAAGAAAAAAAAAAATCAAACGAATATACTGTGGATGCGTTCTTCTATTAAATGTTAAAAAAGATTTCCCGAGCAAGTCGCATCTCGGAAGTTGCTATATGGTAAAAAGTGGGACATTTTAATCACCTTAAAAAAAATTAATAAAAAATCAGAAATTCTTCTATGTTTTAATAATTAAGAAGAAATAAAGTTTTTGTTGCTATATTTATATTAGTGACCGGTAAAGAGAAACCCAAAACACTATCTAACACTAAAGCAGAAAGATAACTAACAATCCTTAATAAAATTGAAACTCAATTAATTAGGTTCTGCAGAAGGAATAGGGGGCAGATGAAGAATGCCCTGTTGAACTTTGTCACGGACAATGTGATAATCCATCTCAACATACTTAATTCGTTCATGGAAACCATGATTAGCGGTAAAGCGCGATACTCAGCCTTCGACGAAGAATACAAATTTGTAAGTTGTTTGCCACGTTTCCAGCAAATCAGAGACAATCCAAGAAAGAAACAGAAGCCACTTGTTGATCCTTGCTAGTCAGAAACACAATATCCCTTGAGAACAAAAGAAGAATTGTTGGGAAAATAAAGTCATTTGCCTGGGGAATTCATCATAAAACGTAGCACTCGCAAAGCTGCCTGCAAGTGCAGATCGGTTGGTGCAGACATATATTGACTTAATCTGCAAACAGAGTAAGCGATATCAGAAATAGTATGAGTCAGAAAAATAAGCTTTTACCAATTAATCTTCCATATTGAGTTGGGTCATATAAAAGAGATACGAAGGTGAGACTAATTTTCAAATTAAGATCCATAGGAGTGGTGCAAGGCTTGCTACCAAGTAGCCCAGCATCCTCCAACAAATCTAAAGCATATATTATATGAGATAAAGAAATGCCCTTAGAATTTATGGCCACTCCAAGACCAAGGAAATACTTCATTTGCCCCAAAGGTCTTTTATGCTAAATTTGTTCTCCAAAATGGTTGATTGTTGGAAAATCAAAAGATATATTTTAAAACAACTTTAAAATCATTTTTAAGAACGAAAATTATTTATTATCATGGACCACACACACAATATTTCACATAAAGTTTATGCGTTTCTCTTTTGAAGCTTTGAGTAAGACAAATCACCAATGCCACTGTCACGACCCAAAAATTAAATGTCGTGACCGGCGCACAAGTTATACTCCTAGTCTGCCAAGCCTATCAATTAACTTACCAATTAAACAACTAAATCGCTCTTTAACCATTTAAAAATATATATATGTTTTTTCTCGAAATTTCGACAGAGTATCCTCTGTAACTTCAACATTTCCAAATTTTGTAAAATCCTTGTTCAGCTTTCAATCCAGTCATAATTCAAATAACATAATCAAATTGCTTAATACACTTCCAAAAAAAAAACTAAATAGACTTTCTAAACTCCAAAATAGCTGCAAGTTACATAGACTCAACAAATGTTACAAAAAATGGTCCTCGACCAAAGAGGCCTACAAAAAAAGAAGTATGTTGAGACTTGAATCAAATAATAGATTCCTACTCAGCTGCTTGTGAATCTGGAAAAAAAAAAAAAAAAAGCAACATAAAGGGGTAGGTCACAAAGACTTAGTGAGGAGACAACAACCACCATCAATTAGAAGGGAAACACAAAAGGCACGAATAATTGTTTAATCGTTTGACATAAATATTAAAAATCTAGTGAATAACGAAACGAAATCAAAATGAACAACCTTAAAATCATAAAAATCAAACAAGTAACAATACAAATTTTTAGAACCAAGAGGCGGCTTTATCTCATTGATAGCCCTTTCCTCCTAAGGGTGGCATTTCCCTTAGGGGCGGCTCCATCTAACGGATGGTCCTCTCCTCTCAATTCCCGCAACGCATCATTACGCATCAATTAGGGAGCTTACATCTCGTTGATAGCCCTTTCCTCCTACGGACAATATTTCTCATATGGGCGACTTCATCTAACGGATAACTCTCCCTAATCACAGCGAGGTAACTAGGTGCACCTAACGCAGTTAACGATTTAATAATTATAACAAATATTTCTCAAAATACGTATTTAAAATCATTTAATCGTAATTCATGTTAAACATATTCAATCACATAAGAAATCAATATTTAAAAACTTTAACTCATACGTAAATCCAATTAATAACATATTATATAATAAAAACCATTAAATTAAATAATTGAAGAAATCGAGATAAAATTCAAAGGTTGTGTTTTCCAAATTTTTTAATAAACTTTAATATAGAAAACAAGTAAAATAGTAATAATAACATTATAAAAATATGTGACGATGATCGTCGTCAACTCGCAGCTATGGAGAATCGTCTAAGTTTGTTCTCCAACAACTCTCAGAGTAGCCGGCAGGATCTCAGCTGACAAATCTGAGTATCAAAAAATCTGAGTATCAAAAAATATTTACAAGACTTTAGAAAAATTATTCTAAAGTTTAGCTAACTCTAAGAAACCCTAAAAATCGTTTAAATATACCATAAGCACAAAAATAAGATTTTTAAACAAAACTACATTTTTCTATGAATTCATACTAGGATTAGAGTTGTGTACTTACCTTAAAGAGTTTCAATCAACAACTCTCATGAGATGGGTACCCTTTTCTCTAGAGCACAAACCCTAACTCAAAAATCTTAACCAAGAGCATTTTTCAATGGTTGTGAGGATGTTAAATTCATTTGTTAATGGTTGATGGTTTGGGTATTAAAGAGAGAAAAGAATCAAGGAGAAGGGAAGGAAAAAAAAAATAAAAAAAAAAATGGGGGGAGGGGAAGTGTTCTGTCGAGGAAGAGGGAGAGAGAAAAGGAAGGAAAAATGAATTAGAAAATGAGGTGGAAAGAAAAAAAAAAGAAATTTGGTTTTATTATTATTATATATTTAAAAAAAAATACGGGACGTGTCAGCCACGATATGATAATGTCTCTACTCAGTCCACGTGAACGTTTGCATCGGAATGTGTCGATTATAGCTGACGGCTACAGTAAGAATGATTTTAAGGTTAGGTTAAAATGAGACATAATATATATAGACAACATATCAAATGAGAAGAGTTTTACATGAAGGGGTGAAATAATTAAATCTTGACTATACAATCATGATTATGATTAAGAGTTATTTAAGTGATACACGATCACTTAAAAAAGTTTCACGACTTTTTCTTTTAATATTGACTATATTATATGGTCAAAATTTAACTTCTCACTCTTTCTTTCATCATAAAATTAATTTCATTTGATATACTTCTTATATATAGAGAGGCATATCAAGTGAGAGTTTTTAATGAGAGTATCAATTTTCAGCATTTGGTTAAAACTAATGGCTGAGATTAAAATGTCCACTAAAAAAATTCAAGCGACTCTCTTTTTCAATTCAGGTGCACCTTTTTTCTTCTTCCATTGCTTCCATCTCTTCATCATCACTTTTGTTTGTCCACCACCACTTCATATCCCTTCTTTCCTTTATTTTTGGGGAAAGGCAAATAACATTAGAATTATGAAGAATTCAAATTACCAGAATTCAAATTACAATTAACTAGAGAATTATGAGAGATAGGAAAAACAGGTTCAATATACAAGGGTGAGTGAGCAAATATAATCCAGAATGCAGTTCAGCTGAACCAATCCTCTTGTGGCTATGGTTGTCCTGAATTAAGCATGTGTCAGCATCAAAAACTAACTTGCAATCAAGAGACATTGTTAATCTTGGAACATAAATAAAGTTTGAAAAAAGGAAAACAACATCAAGAAGATGAAAAACTGAGAAGAAGTAAAGTTTTTCTTTATATTTACATTGGTGACTTTTGCTCGTTATAGGCTATTGGATATTTAAATTGGTTCAATCGAATGCCACACCAAAAAAGCAACTGGACCGCACACTTACAAATATTTTTATTTATGTTTTGTCAAAAAAATGTGTATATTTGTGTTTGATTAATTGATATAAATATGTTTGCTTATAAAAAACATAAATAAATAATTTTTGACAAAATACAAATAAACATTTAGATTTAGATTAGAGGTGTCCACATTCAAATTAATAAAAAAAAACTCGTAAATTGATTTAAAAAAATAAAAAATAGTATAAAATCAAATATTATTTTATGTTTTTAGATTTTTTTAAGGTGAAAATCACTCGAGTCGGATTTCGTATTTATTTATAAAAATCAAAGTAAATCAAATTGCATTTATAAACTTTAATACTTATTTATTTATTTATTAGTATAAAATATTGTATTAAACTATTATTTGTTAGTTTTAATTAATTTTTAATGATACTTATTTGTTTAATTTAATATATTTTTATTATTATTTCATATAATTTAAACATAATTAATCTATATTATTCAGTAATATTATTATTTAATATATAATTATAACATTTTGCTTCAAATTTGCTATATTAATATAATTTTATAATATAAATATAAAAATAATATTATGTGAAAAAACATTAAACCACACTTATTATGGAATTGAAAGAGTATCTATATTATAAACATTTGAGACTTATATTATGATATTTTCTAATTGGTTCTTGCACCACACACCACCCGACAATATCTCATTTAATGTTAATGAAATTAATTCCTTCTGCAAAAGATATAATAATAAATTAGTAAAATATTAATTATTAATTTTTCGTCATATAAATATTAATAACAATAATATATTATATAAAAAAAATCAATCAATTTACATTAATATTAATTCGTAACGGATCAATATCCAAAAAAAATTATTTCCTTAATAAAGTTTGTACCAAACAATTCATGCAACCAAAATAATTTTATTTCCTTATTGAAATTATCCAAATGAATTTCAACAATTCATTTTTTACTATTCACAACTATAAATTAATACTACTTTTAGTTTCATTATATACCTACTCTCTATTCTCTTATGCACGAATTTATAGCTCTAATATTTCAAATTTTCACTTAAAAAGACTCATTGATGGATCCCAAACATAATATTAAAACATATACAACATTTTATTCATTCAATTATTGTTAGGTTAGTATAATTTTTTTTTTTTTTTTTTATTATATCGTTTGCATATATGCACAGGTTTACACCATTAGTTACATTTATATAGTCGCTCTTAATGAATTAAATTCAACATTTTTTGTAGGTATCTTTCGAAGCTCAATGTTGACACCAACAATACAATCTTTGTGAATTTTTATTGTGATGTTTCCACGTTGCTTAATTGATCATGCACCAATATGATCATTGAAGCCAACAATGCATTACCAATAAATGATTTTTGGTCTCTACATTATATGGTCATCCTATTAACATTGTTTCCAATGAGATATCGAGATTGGTTGACAAGGAACTCTTATTCAAAGTTGAAGTGAACGGGAGATTTAATTAAATTTTGAAAGAAGTTTTAGTATGGAGAACATTAATGATTAAATATTGATGTAATTATCAAATTCTAGATGTTGATAACAAAAAATGTATGAATCAACTCAATCTAAAACCTTGTTGTTAATTCATAAAATTTTATAAGTTAAAGATACAAATTCATGCAAAAAAATTTAAAGACAATGATGTTGAATCTGAGAAGTCAAAATATGTTGAAGATCTTATGAATATGCAATATTGTTGGTGTGCAAGTTAGATTGTAATATTTGTCAACCAATTCTTACTATTCGCTTAATATTTCTTTTAAATGAACAATACAGTTCACATTATATATAAGAGCACTTGAACAATTTTAGAGATCTTGTGAAAGAATATTTCATCTAGGGGAATTTAGAAGATATTATTGATTTAGTTAATAAAGCCAATTATTCAATCAAAAATAAAATAGTCAAGCTAAAAGTGATTTTCAAAATGTTAAGATCGTAATGTAGTCAAGCTTATGGCTATGACATTTGTTTTTCACTTCTTTTAGTTTTTTGTTAAAGTCAATTTCCTTTCAATTGTAATGTCTTTCATATATTACATGAAAATTAAAGTTTTTATTTGAATGTCATAATAATATGAAATTTTGATATTGATATTAATTTGTCTGTTTACGTTCATAATTAAAGTTTCGATAATAGTTTGATTATGCTATCATTTTTACCAATTAACAATTTATTTCAAATGAAAAAATTCACTATGTCCTTTTACGTCTGTTCACAATTTTTTTTAATTAACATATGAAAAAATTTCATTATACATAGAAAGCACAAGAGTAAACAACCAATCACATTTAATATACAAATTCCGTGACATAATATGAACGACATCTCTCACCTAGATCACATAAAACTACTAAAAATATCTATCTTCAACTAGCAATAGTAAATGTAATTCTAAATTTTAATTATAAATTCCAATATAATGAAATTAAATTGTTTTGAGTTTTATTTTAATTTTAAAAGAAAAATATATTTGGAAATAAAATTTTACTTTTAATGTGAATGAGAATAATTTTAATAAATTTATATATTTTATTATTTTATAAGCAATCATATAAATTATTATAAGTATAAACTTAAAATATTATTGTACCTATATATATAATACAAAATATACAAAAATAAAAATCAGGTTATAAACTTAAATCACATCACTACAAAGCTCTATCCTCTGTTGCGTGAATTCCTAGCCTCAAAATCTCTCGTATATGCTATTATACATAAAAATAGATGATGAGATAATAATCTCAATGAGTTCTATAAAATGGAGGCAATTTTTATATCTTCCATAGGCCAAATTTAAACTATGTATTTTTTTTTTCTTTAAGTAGGAAAAAGTGTATTATTTTTCTTTTTCTGAATTTATAAATTTTTTATAATTTTCATTTTATTTTTAATTAAGAAATTTTTTACTGATATCCACTTCCTTTATAAGGAAAAATATTTTAGCCATTTCCTTTTTAATTAAGGAAAAACTTACTAATATTCATTTTCCTTTATAAGGAAAACCTCATCCAATCACCAAAATGTGAGGTAACTTAGATGGTTGGAGTCTGTTGCAAAGGAGGTCAGACCATAATCCCAATTGATGTTCCATTGTTTTACCTTTACCCATTGTTTAATGCCTAAAACAAAGTTAAAAATGTTTCACCATGTACTTGGACCATGAATGTCATCGCTTAATGAATGCAATGTAATAATGTGTATGCAATGCACATTTCATCAATATGATTAATGCAACCATATAATCAAGTGAGCAAGGTAATATAACTATAAGGTAACATAACTTCGATCATTCATCAAGAAAATTATAGCTAGTTAATCGTTTAAACGGGGCTATGTCTTCTAGATTTTGCATTATAATCATAAAACATGGACTAGAAGCACTATAACAAGAGGTATTGTGATCATGGGAAGCTTGGATCATAGGCAACATGACCAGAGACAAATTTCTTATCAAAGGCAGCATGATGAGAGAATGTTTGGATCAGAGGCAGCATGATCAGATACAACACAAAATGAGTCATTTTTGGATTAAAGGCAGCATGATCAAATGATGCTTGGATTTGATGCACCATGACCAAAGGCCGATTGAGACAATGAGATCAAAGGATGATTGGATCAGAGGAGACTAAAGCATAGGCAAATAGAGAAAAACAAAATCAGAGACAACTAGATGAAACATAATCAAGGACAATTAAAGGAAACAAAATCAAAAGCATAATACGTGTTGGTGTTTCTTTGCAGAATGTTATTTATTTGGAAGTGTGTATTTGAAATATGAGATAAATGGAGGTGGAAGATGAGTTAATACCCGTGAGTGAAAGAGAAAAAAAGGTTGCATATTATCTCCTTGTCACTTGGACTTGTCAACGCTGCCACTTTTCTATTAAATTAGTATTACTAAAAACACAACATTAACAATTAATAGAATTATAATAATTATAATTAGCACTTAAATCTTATGTTAATAAAATTATAGTTATTCTAATTATTACTTAAATCTTATAAATGTTAATAAGATAGTGAGGAGGGTGTTACATAATTTTTCCAAAATATATATATTGATATTTTAAAATAAAACAAAATAATAATTATATATATAATTAAATCAATATCTCAACTTATCATAATATGAATAGTGTAAAAATAGCTAGGGTTCATAAAATGACGTAAGAATAAAGTTTATTAGCGTGCAAAATAATTAAAATAATTTCCTATAAAAAACTATTTATCAATATTTAATTTCATTAAAACACACACACACACACACACACATATATATATATATATATATATATATATATATTATTTTAATAATTTTATTAGTGAATAAAATTATAATGCAATTAACTCAAATTTTAATTTAATTATTTTACAAATATTGATCTATTAAAAAAAATATAAATTTACAGTTTAACTAGGAACAATTATTTTCTATCAATATCATATTGAGAAAATAGAATATTTTCAACTTTAGATTTAATATCATTGTTCCCTTCAAAAAAAAATATTTAACATGATTGATGCTCCAATCTTTCCGACTAAAAGATACACAATATTTTTAAATAATCTGAACTTCAAACCCCTATAATATTTCTAATTGTGGAATATATAATATTATAAAATAAAAGTGCATTTAACCTTTTCTATTCTCACTGTATAAACTTAATTACAAATTTCATTATATTATTTTGTTATGGTCCAAATATGTTAATTAACACTAAATTTAAGTTTTATTAGATATTTTATATGATGAATCACTTACTTTTATAATGATCCCGATATATCTATATCTATTAGAGTGACTCATTATTTAGTTTGTTAAAATATTATTTATCATATATTAAAATATATTTTATTCTTTGTTATAAATAGGAAAATAGTGATTGTAATCATTACAAATAAATGAAAGAAGAAAGTAGACTTTATAATAGATTTAGCATTAGTCTTTGAATCTCTTTTAAAAATATTTATTCCTCCGTCTAACAAAAGTACATTGCATTGGTGCTTTCGTTGAGATAAATCTTCTGAAAAACCGTTTATCTATATTATAAATTCGTTCTAATACAAATACATAGTATTCAAATAATATATAAAATAAAATTAAAAAACAGTTTATAAGTCGATTGCAATTCAAATTTAAATGCATTTGAGTTTTCTATGTCGAGTTAACTAACTTGCTAACGCAAGGCAATCATTTAGTTTTTCTAATCAATTTTGAAATTAATTCATATTATTTAATGTAATCAATAATCAATATACATACCAAAGATATAATTTAAGGAATATAGTTTACATCACTTTAATATATATTATAGATGAAGAATCAATTTTTTTTATAATTTATTAATAATCATCATATCATTATAAATAATTTTCATATGTGAGATTTTCTATTATACTTTGTCTGTACAATTTTCATTTTTTAAAATTGGAATCTTAATTATGAATTTTAATACATATTAATTATAAGAAAAATTCTCATTTATTATTTTTAATCAATATTAATTTTCTGTTACGTAATTTAGTTATAATTTAATTTTTTAATCAATCATGAAATAAATTAATATTATTTAATTTCATTGAGAATTTATATTCAAATCAAAGATGTTATTTCTATTACTTTGAAACATAATCTTCATTTTTACACAATTAATCATTCAATCACAATCATAATAGTTAAAATTCTTAACTGATATTTTTTTTATGCTTATTTGAGTGTACTTTGTTAATTTTTCGAAACAATAACTTTAGATTAAGAATTTCACCACATGTTGATTTTTAAGAATAATTTCCTATTTTTTTAATCAATTTAAAAATAATTTATTATTACATAATTTAACTATCATTTCATATCTTTATTCAATTGTGTGAGAATATATATATATATATATATATATAATGTAAATATTATACTAAATCAGCACTAATTTAATTTTATTGGTATTTCCTATTGAATTTCAAGCATGATAACTAAGCACTTGGTTATCAACTTTGTAGTTTTCAATTGAAATAAAATAACATTTGTTTGAATAAAAAATAATTATAACTTGTTTCAACATCTTACAAATATTTTTGAACAAGATCTATTTTAAATATATTTTCGAATCAAATTTTATAAATTAAACTAATCACTACAATTTAGAATATATAATAAAAAAATAACGTGTAGAATCAATGTTAGATTATATTTTTTTATTAGTATCTTTGAGTATTTCAATATTTCAAATAGACAAACATGACTTTTTTTGGAGAAAATAAATTTTTTGAACAATATCAATACACAATATATTAAAAAATCATGTTAATTACAACCAAACAAAAATTTGACGAGTAATAGAATACTAAAAAAATTATTAACCAATCGAAACAATTGAAAAACTTGTCAGAAAAGTTTTGAATGTGCATATATTTTTGAATAATATATTTGTTGTAACAAATCAATGATAATTACTGTTGAATATATTTTCATACTGATTCAACAATAATCACTATTGAATATTCTCATACTCAATCATAGTATATTTTGGTAGGTCTATATATATAGATAATTCGATTACTTATTTAGTTATAAAGTAATTAATATATTTAAACATTTTAAAACTCATAAATTTTAATAACAAATAACCATTATACAGTGTAATCTTTTAAATAATTAATCATTTGTTGTACATTGTGTTTTTATAATTATTTTTCTAGATATATATTTTTATGAATATTACGTATTATATAAGTTTTTTACATACACGAAACATTTATCAGTACATAAATATTTAATATATTTAATAAATTACTATTTATACAATGGATATAATAAAAGCTTATATCAATGTCTTAAAGATATTTTGATATAATTATTATTATTTTTAAATGTCTTTATATATAATCATGAGTACTTTGTATTTTATATATATATATATATATTTTTTTTTTTGAGAGATCAAGTTTATTGGATTAACTATTTTCATATATCATATATTATCGTTGAATCATTTTTTGGTTTTAAAATATAAATAATTTATTCTTATTCTTTTTATCTATAGGAATAAAACTTGATATTTGGGACAGTCTATCCACCAACCATTTGCATTAAACCTTATAAACCCTTTGTTTTATTGGAAAATAGTGAACCAATTGTGATTGAACAAATTCAGTTTATTTAACGTGTATATCTAAAGAGTGTGAGTGAAACGAGAAGAATTAATTTGTACACCAAACTTTATGTATTATCATTCAATTTCACCTTAATGATAGGTAAAAATAGATAATTTTCATTAATTATGTGTAAAACTCTTTTAGATCCACAACAGACGATCATTACAGTCTTGTAATTTATATTGTACATACATAATTTTTTTGAATGTTAATTAATAAAGTGAAAACTTTTCAAAAATAATAAAGTGAAAAAACCGATATATTCGAAAAGGATAAAATTGAATTCAGCAGTTTACCCTGAAGGGAAGGAAATGAAGAAAAAGCGAATAAGGAAAAGACGAAAAGGCAGAATAATAAATAATAAAGAATTAAGAAGCTCGAGTTGAAACTTAAATAACAGCATTCCCTACATTCATTCATTCATTCATCAATTTCGTTTCTCCTGGTTGCGTATGGAGCTTTATGTTTATTTGTCGCCGCCACCCCAAAACATCGTAACCCATCATCACCCTCTTTCTCCGTTTCAATTTGAACGGTTTCATCACAAACCCTAATTCCTCCTTCAATTCCCCTTTTCCATAATCATGTTCCCTTGGAACATTGCTAAATCGGCGGAAGCCATGTTCTCCCGCTGGGCCCTCAAGAGGGTTTGCAAATTCTTCCTCAAGAAGAAATTGGGACAGTTTATTCTCGGCGACATCGACCTCGACCAGCTCGATGTTCAACTCTCACAAGGCACCATTCAGCTCACCGATCTCGCTCTTAACCTCGACTTCATCAACGCCAAGGTAATGCTCCCTTTCTATTCCTCAATTTTGTTCCGTGAATTTGAAATTCTAAGGTAAAGACACAATTGTAATTGGAATAACGTGTAGTCTTTATAATATAGGGTCTAACTTTATATCTCAATGTTCTTTTCATTGAAGGTTTTCTCTGTTAAAATTCAACAATTTCAAATACCTTTTTGATTTTTTCTACTATTGTTTCAACAGCTTGGCAAAACTGCATCTATAATGGTAAAAGAAGGATCAATTGGATACCTTTTGGTTAAAATGCCTTGGAGTGGCAAAGGTTGTGAGGTTGAAGTGAATGAGCTTGAACTTGTGGTTTCGCCGTGCAGGGATAAGATTTATACTGCTGAAGATGAAGCTCGTGGTTCGGATGTCGATAACGATAGTTGTCAAATGAAAAATAGCTCAAACAGGACCATTAATGAAATAGATGATGATGCTATGAAGTCAATTTCAATGGATGTTCATGAAGGTGTAAAAACTATTGCAAAGATGATAAAGTGGTTGCTTACAAGCTTCCATGTGAAAGTAACAAACGTGATTGTTGCGTTTGATCCGTCTTTAGACAACAATGAAGGAAAGGAAATGCATTGTCATCGGACTTTAGTTCTTCGGGTTTCAGAGATACAATGCGGAACAAGTTTGTCTGAAGACACTGAGTCTAATGTTGATGTACTTGGTATAAGCCAGTTAACAAACTTTGTAAAGTTTCATGGGGCAGTGCTTGAGATTCTCAAAATAGATAATGAAAATAACCAGTTATCTGTTCAGCATGGGTCAGAAGCTGGTTGTGGTGAACCTGTTTTGGGATCAAATAAATCCATGTATCCAGTCATGACTGGGAAGCAAGGTGGATTTGGTGGAAATGTAAAATTAAGTATTCCTTGGAAGAATGGTTCTTTGGACATTCGCAAGGTGGATGCAGATGTTTGTGTTGATCCCATAGTGTTAAGATTTCAACCTAGCACAATTGAATGGCTATTGAAGTCATGGGGAACTCTTAAAAATTTGAATAAGGATGCGAAAGGTTGCAAGAAGAACAACTTACAAGGACCTTCTCAATTAAATTCTGCGCCGTCGTGTCATACACCAACTTCAGTTTCTACTACCAATGTCACCAGTCAAATGATAAACGGGCATGGTAGTTTGCCCGTCAATTGTGCCTCCTTGACCCAACTAGAAGATCTTGAACCCCTCACAGAAGCTTTACTTCCTGCTGCTAATCTTATTTCAGATTGGGTGCCATATTCTACTCATCTAAATCATACAAATGGTATTCAAGAACCTGACTTTGGAGCGAGGTAGGTCCTTTGTTTGACCTGTTTTAAATGTCTGCATTGTTAGAGTAGAAAGTGATAGAAATAAATTGCACCAGACAACACTTTTAGAGAATTTGGCCAATATGAAAATCTTACTAAGTTCGACTAATTCACTACTCCTGACAACCTCACAATTACACGATAGAAATCCTTAATATATTATAAGGAAATATCTTTCATAATTTACTATTTCTCAAATCAAAGTATAATTAGGAAATAAAGATAGGGAAACAGGAAAATTAGGATTGAAGAGAATATATTGCATCACAAGAAATAGAGAAAACTTATTTAAATGTTAGAAAATAGGGAAATAATCTACCTCACAATAGGGAAACTAAAAAGAATAGATGGAAAAACCTAAATTTATAACTTTTATTATTAAATAACAAAAATATATTGATTTATCAAAAGTGTGGACTGGTATCTACTAAAAAAAAATACATATGTATACTCAAATGCTGTTATCCGATTTTTATTTTAAAAGATAATTTTGGTATGTTCTCTGTACTTCACCCACTAGTACTCCCAGACGAGTACGAGTATCATACTAGGTACGGGTATGACTTGAATTTTGGAGTACCCTTGTTTCAGAGCTTTTAAACCATCTTATTGAGTTGCGGAATTTTTTCTGCTACTTCCTAATTAATCATATGCTGTAAATTGACCCCCCTCCCATAGAGAGAAGGAAAAATATCTTCAATTGATTTTTTTTAATAAACTTTATCTAGCATTCAAATGTTTCTAGATTCTTTACTAGTCATATGTGTTGTAGATGAGTCCTTAACACTTTATTTAATAAGGTAGTGTAATTCAAATTCACTGTATTAACAATTAAACTTTTTTTGTTATTTCTTTCAGCTAATTTGTGTATGTTGTACAATTTTACTTAATGTTCACACTGTCCCCATCATATCACTCCTTCATGAATGCTATTATTTACATGAGAGCTAAATCAAGTCTGTAGTTTTATTTAGTATTTAACTGGGGTTCCCATTTTTTTTGAGTTATTAGTCATTTATCAGATGTTTAGATTTTTTTTGAGTTATTAGTCATTAATTGTTTAGACGTTGATAATTCTGCTGTTATGGGAATTCATGCAGTGTGGACCAATTTTTTGAATGTTTTGATGGAATGAGAAATTCTCAATCTGCTCTAGGGAGCAGTGGAATGTGGAATTGGACATGTTCGGTTTTCAGTGCTATCACCGCTGCGTCCAGCCTTGCTTCTGGATCCTTGCAGATTCCCTCTGGTACTTGACTTCTTATAATATTATTTACTGTAGTTATCATGAGAACTTGCATGTCAATTTTTTTTTGAGGAAACTTGTATGTTCATTTTTAGTTGCTCTGTGTTTTTTTCATCATTTTTGCATATGACATTTTTTTCACGTGTCAGTATAGCAAGTATATGGGAGGTACCTGTTTCTAATGATTTTGCTGGACAACTAGGCATGCCGAATATTTAATATTTCACTGTGATAGTTTGTTCGTACTAACTAGTTTTTTCTGTTATTGGTCAACAGAACAGCAACACATGGAAACCAATCTCAGGGCTACTTTTTCTGGAATATCTGTTGTTTTGCACTTCTGTGATGATGAACAGAACCAATTTTATGAGCCTAAAACTGGTAACACAGTTGGATCGCATATCGATTATCTTGGTGCAGAGTGCAATGAAATTTCTGTTGCCTTGAAGGTAGTTTTGGCTCCTATAACTTCTCCCTGAACCTTATTGCATTCTCACTAGTCCTTACCTATGGCTTCATGTGTGCTTTATGAGGACTGTAGTGTCTAACTATTTTTACTTTCTGCTATTTGATTTTGAATAAACTCCACCCTAATGCTTTGTAATGCCAACAGGTATGTCCTCAAATGATGACTTTCGATGGCATGGTGAAGTATGTAGAAGTCGCTAATTTTTTGAACATAGGAAGTGATGCTGAAAATCAAACTGCTTTGGTTGGACACTTGCAGACCAAGGTCCTTGATGCTCTCCCTTTGTCTACCTCTTACAACCTATATTCAGATTCATTAGTTGGTCCAGCTGCAACAGGCTTTCCATTTGGAAATAAGGATTGCTTACTGAAAGTTACACTGTTTAAAACTTGTGGTGTCACCAGTTGCAAATTTACAGTACAATCAAGTTTGTCAGGTGGTTGCATGACTGGGCTGACATCATTCTCACTAAACCTCCCCCCTTTTATTTTCTGGGTAATCTTTTCGGTGATAAATATGCTCATTCACCTGCTAAAGGAAATCGGAAATTCACTTGAAGTGCATAATAAAACAGAAGAGATTTTGTCTGAAGCCTCAGATGAAAAGTGTGGATTATCTCCAAGTGATGTACCAGGAAGTTTCAGTCCCTGTGTGGCATCCTTCTCAGCAACAGAATGTTTGCATGGTGATATATCAATTTCTAGTGCAAGAGTAATACTGTGTTTTCCTTTTGAAAGTGCTGGAGATTACGCAGCTTCGTTTACCTGGGATAAGTTTATTGCTCTTGATTTTACTTCATTGTCACCTTTGAACAAGGGTAGCACTCCAGATGGTAGCCAAACTTCAAATGCAAGTTCAAAGAAAAGATTTCCTTCTCTAGCAGCACAATCTCTTCAGTTGAATTTCTGTGATCTAGATATATACTTAATCACACCAACAAGTAATGACAGTGGTAGGATGAGCTCCAATGGTGTGAAGAATGAGAAATTTTCTGGCACCTGCTTTCTTTCCATTGCTCGTAGAAGGGGCTGCTTCTCTGTTTTTCGTTTAGTTTGGCAGGAGGGTCAAGTGACTGGTTCTTGGATTGCTAAGAAAGCTAGATTATTTGTTAATTCAGAGCAATCAATGGGAAAAGATGATATTGCCGGAAGAGGGTATGAGTATGCGTCTGCATCAGCCGTGAAAGATTTAGAAGACTGGAAATCTCAAACTCAACAAGAGATGATTCTAAGTTCATCGTTTCTCATGCATGTCTATCTATCTCAAGTTG
The DNA here is from genome assembly GCF_000331145.2 of Cicer arietinum. Classification (NCBI taxonomy): domain Eukaryota; kingdom Viridiplantae; phylum Streptophyta; class Magnoliopsida; order Fabales; family Fabaceae; genus Cicer; species Cicer arietinum. The sequence continues at coordinate 16,936,544 of NC_021165.2, forward strand.
TGATTAATGTGAATGATTCTCAATATAAAGGCATACACCAGCTTTTACTTCAGATGCTAGATGCAATGACATGTGAGACTTCTCAGGAAGCAAATGTGGATAAAAGTTCTTCAGTCTCACAATCATCAATATTTTTGGAATGCGATTCTGTAGAAGTTCTTATTAGTAGGGATACATCTGAGAGTATCCCAAGTTCAATTAAGAGTGAGCTTCCCGGACAATGGCATCAATTCAAGCTGAGGGTTCAAAGGTTCGAGTTGCTGTCTGTTACTAATACTGGTGGTGTTAAGGCTGCGAGTTTCTTCCGACTAACCCACGGCGATGGCAAGTTGTATGGGTTCATTACTGGAGTTCCTGATCATGAGTTTCTTCTGGTTACTTGCAACAACTCCTCTGTGAAGCGAGGTAATGGGGGAGGTTCTAATGCATTATCTTCTAGATGTGCTGGTTCTGATATCATGTATCTATCTGACCCAGAGATTTCTCATAAAATTACATCTATTGCTGTCAGCTGTGGCACAGTTATTGCTGTAGGTGGTCGTTTGGATTGGTTTGTTGTAATATCATCCTTTTTCAGTTTGCCTGCTTCTAATACAAAAGATGATACTAGTATATCAAAAAGGGGGCTGGATATCTCTTACACGACTTATTTTGTTCTCAACTTGATTGATATTGCTCTGAGTTATGAGCCCTATATGAAAAATCTTTTTGTTCAGAGTGAGGTCCTTAATTCTGAGTCTGGCTTTTCTTGTATCAAAGAAGATATGGGGGAACAATGTGTTTCTTGTCTGTTGGCTGCATCCAGCTTGACTCTTTCAAATTCATCTATGCCAGACTCAGTTGAAAGTGTTTTCCAAATTAGAGTGCAAGATCTGGGGCTTTTGCTTCATTTAATATCAAAGCTTGATTCTCTCCCTGGCACTTATAGTGTAGAACATCTTCAAAAGTCTGGTTATGTTAAAGTTGCCCAGGAGGCTTTTCTGGAGGCAATTTTGAAAACGAACTGTGCCAGTGGTCTTCTTTGGGAACTAGACTTATCTAAATCTCACCTTTATGTGGACACTTGCTATGATACAACTGCTGCTCTAATTCGTTTGGCTGCTCAACTTCAGCAATTATTTGCCCCTGATGTGGAGGAGTCCATTGTGCATTTGCAGAATAGGTGGGATAGTGTTCAACAAGCACAGCAGAGCGATGAATTTAATAATGAAATTAAGCATCTCAGACGTGACTCGATGGCTTCAACTTCTGAACAGTGCTCCCCAAAAACACTTCCAAAGGATGGATCTAGTATAGCTGGCTTGATGGATGAAATATGTGAAGATGCATTTCAAGTAAATGACAATAATACATGGCAATCATATTCTTGTGAATCAGGATTTTACATGCCACTTGATGGAAGCATAATTGAGGTTGGTAAGATGAATTTGGATGAGCATGAAGTTCTCTCTCCTGAATTAATGTCGACCGAGTCAGTGCCTGTAATTGGACCAGAAGGTAGTCATACTGCATTTCTGCAAAACGGGTGCTTTCCAGAGATTATAGAAAGCTATTGTTTGTCTGACTTACGCCCTCTCTCAGAGCTCTCTATAGATATACACTCTGAAGAGCTTTCTAAAATTAATCTGAGGAATCTGGCTCATAGAGAGATTGAAAGAGGAAGTGGTGGATGGTATGGAGGCAAATCTTTAAAAGTATTAGAAAACCACATTTCAGAGGAAAATGAAAAAACTGGACTGATGAAGGCCGAACTTCATGACATGCTTGTCTCTAATGATTGCCCATCTCAAAGCGATGCTTGTGGACGTATACTTCTTAAGAAAATTGATATAAGATGGAAAATGTATGGTGGTTCTGACTTTGTTGATTCAGGGAAAAATGGACAACATTGTGGGAGGAACACATCTGTTTGCTTGGAACTTGCATTGTCTGGGATGAAATTTCAGTATGATACATTTCCAGTTGGTGGACTACATGTATCGAAAATGTCGCTGTCCGTTCAAGATTTTTATCTGTATGACAGAAGCCAAGCTGCACCTTGGATACTGGTAAAATTGACGGTTTAGTTGAATTAAATGACATTTTAGTTTACTTGAACATCTCCTAACTTGCAAATTTTTTGTTTTCATGATTCTATTTTTTGAATTGGAAGGTGCTAGGATATTATCACTCAAAGGGTCATCCTAGGGAATCTTATTCAAAAGCATTTAAGTTGGACTTGGAGGCTGTTAGACCAGATCCTCTAACTCCCCTCGAGGAGTACAGGTAAGATTGTTAATACAAATCTAAACTGTTTTTTTAGGTACATGAAGAATCTATCTTTTTGATAAAAGCATTGTCTTCAGTAGAGGTTCACAAAAAAATTGGTGCACCAAAACCATTTTAAAAAACTTGGTGCCCCTATTTAAAAAGCCCTAATTGTTCTCCATAAAAACTGGCCCAACTCCATTTTGTTAAAAACACAAAAAGCTGATACCCATTTTAAAAACTAAAACCCAAACGGACAAACCTAATGTGCTCTCTAAACCTATTCACTTTCAGCAACTTCATCATGTCCAAGCACTCATTAGAATTCCCAACCCTTTCTCGTCGGCACCGAGAATGACCCTGTTTCGTTCCCCTTTCACGTCACTCGGATTCGTTCCCTTTCACGTCATTTCTCTCCAAGGACTCTGCACTCACCTGAAAATCAAACAGGTTTTGATTTGATTTCGAAGTCTGTTTCGTTCAAAGCTCCTTCTATCACACTGATTTTGCTTCCGAGAGATCCTGATACAGTGATATCTTTTGCGCCTGAGGAATATCCCGATGTGCAGTTGTGGCGGTCTGGAACCATGGGTGCAGAAGACATGTAGAGTTTTGTTGATGGAGAATTGGAGTCTTAGATACGGCAAATAAATCTGAACTGTTGGGTGCAGTCAGAAAGGGAGAAAGATGTCGCTGTATTGAAAACTGGGTTTTAATCAAAACCAAGTTCTGAACCGTGTACAAATCTGATAAAAACTGTTTCACAAGCATGCACCGGTTTTCTAAAAAGAACACTATGCAGCAAAAAGTGGATTGGTTTCTATGGTTCAGTTAACCATGCACTACTCTAGAACTCTTTAGTAGTAACTGAAAATAAGCAGAGTGCTTTGTGAATTGGGACTTCCTTCTACTTCCTTAAAGTATTTGCAGACTTATAGCCTAGTCTTTTTAGCTAAAACATAACAACATTGTTTGTGAATCCTGCAGTCTGGTTCCCTATAGCTTTACATCGGGACTACTGACTACAATGTTTATCACTCTGTGGCTATTATTTTTCTTTGGGTTGAGATCTATTTGTGTTATGATACATTAGATATCTTGGCTTCTCATCGCAATTTTAGCCAACTTGATAGCATATCCTATAAATTTTTAAATCATATATTGGAATAAATAAGGAGGAAGGAAGTTCCTTCTACATTAATTATGTGTTCTCTCCCCTCCTTTTCAGGTTAAATGTTGCTTTTCTACCTATGCTATTGCATCTACATCAGTGCCAGCTTGATTTTCTTGTTGGTTTCTTTGGGAGGGAAAACTCATTAAATGACCAGTTTCCTAATAATTGTCATGATTTAGAGGGTTCAAAATCATTTCCTGAGAGGAGTAAAGATCATGCATGTCATTCGATTGCACAAGAAGCATTGCTTCCTTACTTCCAGGTAAGTCGTTTTCATTAACATGATTTAGTATTACAGATTCTTGTTTAGCTAGATTCTTTAATGCAATGTTCTGTAACGTTCTATGAAGTATTTAAGGAGATGATTTCGTTGCTCTACAGTGATAGGGTGCGCTTACAATCATTCGGTTCATTACGTTGCTCCCATTTATATTGGCATTGTGTTTTGTCATGTATCAATTTCAAGAAACTCATGCAATCTAATCTGCATCTTAGAGTTGATTAGTTCATGTTTCTTTGATGAACTTTCCTTCTAGCTGATCGATCATATTAATGTATGTGTATATCATTTTTGATTTCAGAAGCTAGATATAAGGTCTATCCTTATTCGGGTGGATTACAGTCCGAATCATGTAGATCTAGCAGCATTAAGACGTGGGAAATATGTAGAACTTGTAAATCTTGTTCCTTGGAAGGTAAAATATACTCTTCAATTGTTGATTTAAGAATTTCTTGTTTGTTTTACTTTTCTTAAGTACCTGGTTGACTCTGTTGTAATGGTAGAGCATATATATTTTTTTGTTTATTGCTAAGTTGTCTATTGCATTACATGGTGAGGTGAGTGCAAGTGACAGATTTGTTGTGTTGATAATTTATAAAAGAAGTGTACATAACACCTTGGTTTCCTTTATTTCCCTATATCAAATCTTGTTTAACAAGCCATTCTTTTTAAACTATACTGGACTTGTATGTCTAGTCAAATGAAGGATTGTATATGCTGTCTCAATAGTAGTTCTGGTTTTGTACTCTGAAAATTATATAACAAGAACTGTTGACCCTTTCTATTTCTGGTAATTACTGTAAAATAACATATTGTTGTGTTTTTTTGCTAAAAGTGAACCTTACATAAAAAATAAATACAGTTTCTTCTTAGGATGTGTTATTAGAACTGAGATATATTTGTAAAATTGTCCCAGGGTATCGAGCTTAACCTGAAACATGTTCATGCTTCTGGCATCTATGGTTGGGGCAGTGTTTGTGAAGCAGCTTTAGGGGAGTGGTTGGAAGATATATCTCAGAATCAGGTATGCTAACTGGGATAATATTCCTTGTTAATGGGAGGATTATTTTTCGCTCTCTTAATTTATGGTTTTCATTATGTAGATTCATAAAATACTGCGCGGGCTTCCTACTGTACGATCGTTAATTTCAGTTGGGGCTGGTGCTGCTAAGCTGATTTCATCTCCAGTAGAGAACTACAAGAAGGAGCGTAGAGTGATCAAAGGTTTGCAGAGAGGTAGGTTTGATTGGTTATATTTCTTCAGTGATTACCTGTACAATTTGGCTATATGTCTGAGGAAAAAAGTAAGCAATAGCAAAATAATTTTATCAAAACACTTTAATTACCTGTGCATTGCACAAGTTATTTTAATTAAATGATAATATATTCTCTTTAATGTGTTTATAGATTATATTTTCTACGAGGTTTAAGTATAATATATAAATATAAATGTTATAAACTCAAGCCGTATTTTATTGATATTTATTTAACTTAATAAAAATATCATGAAAATTAAATTAAATTTAGGGAGTTAATCTTATTTTCAATTTTGAATTGATAAAAATAATATAAAATTGACTTAATTGCAATTTTGGTCCCCCTATTTTAGTTGAATTACAAAAATAGTCCCCTCATTTTATTTCTTCCCAGTTTTGGTCCCTAAATAGAATTTTGATCCAAAATTTAATAAAGTATCATTTTTTTAAGCCACACCACACCATTTACGATCATAGATCTCAGATACAATTGTTGCACCACGAGATCTTGAGGCATGGTGTGACTTAAATAAGTGCAAAAAAATGACACTTCACCAAATTTTGGACCAAAATTCTGTTTGAGGGACCAAAATTGGAGAGAAATAAAATGGAGAGACTACTTTCGTGATTCAGCTAAAATAGGGGGACCAAAACCGCAATTAAGCCTATAAAATTTTGGATCAATTTTGATTTGGATGTATGAATCTGAAGTGGTAATTTTTTTTTATAAAATTGGGGAAATAGGAAATTTTTATTAATTAAAGTGACACTAATAGTCAGTTTACAACTGTTCCCTAAGGGATTTGAACTCTATCCGTTGAGATTACAAGGTTAAACTCTTACCTCTATACTAACACCTGAGGTATCACGTGGAGATTTTTTCCAAAGAATGGTCTGTTACTCGTAAGAGAGTTTAGTGAGTGATTGCCTCGTATTCTTGTGTTAATTAATACTCATTTCATATATATAAGTGAACATTATTTTTTTGATGAGGATATATAAGTGAACATTATGACATATTTTTTAACAATGTAGCCCGGCTTTATCTAGTAGATAAGGCTTGGTTGTTGTGGTACAGTTAATTGTTTACAACTGCAATATTCTTCTGCTTCACTGAGTTAATACAAATATTACGGCCACACATAATGAATAATATAGCTGAGTAGCTGAGCGGAGTCCATTTTCCTGGTTTCATTTAGTTTTGAATAATGATTTATGTCAATCCTTGGTATCCGGATTTTGGATTTATTGATTATTTTTGTTTTTTATTTATTTATATATTATTTTGTAAGTTTTAGTTACAATTATTACTATAAGATTGTTGTGGACGTTATTAAATTATGTTAAGAACTTGCTGGTTGCTTGGGTAGTTGGGTTGTATCAAAAAACAGGTTGTGATTTACATAGAAATTTAAAATGCGAGGTTTATTACTTTTTGATTGATATAAGTGAATACTTTACCCATTAACCATTCTTTGAATACTGTTAACTATTATATTGACTATTACGAAGCAGTAGATATTTACTAGGATTTTTTTGACTCTTCATATTCCCCAGTTTTTTTCATCTTTATGCTGTTAATTCTAGGATTGTGTGATATCAGGCCTTGTAGTGGCAGGTAAAGGATTCTTTTCACTAGTCATTTTGTTTTTTGTGTAGTCGCAACAACTGCTACAAAGTCAGTTTTGATGTTCCCTTTTCATGGGGCTTTTGATGTTTCCTTAACTAAATTTTATTAAAACTACCATTTGTATATTATAAGTAGATTATTTGGTTTGTATTTTCAATCGCTAAATTCTGATGCTCATACACTGCATCAGTTTTTCATATTAATATTTAAAAAAAAAAATTATTTGTAGGTACAATTGCATTTCTTCGAAGCATTTCTCTTGAAGCTGTTGCACTTGGAGTTCACCTAGCTGCTGGAGCCCACGACTTTCTTCTCCAAGCAGAATATAGTCTTTCAAGCATACCTTCTCCAGTTGCTCTGCCTGTAAACGATAAATCAAGGACAGGTGTTCGATCTAATCAACCCAAGGATGCCCAACAAGGAATTCAACAGGTGAAATGTAACATTCAGAACGATATGTTGCTTTATGTTGTCACTTTTTATTCTTGTGTTAATGAAAGGCCAATTGAAACATGCCTTGAGTAAATAAACACCAGAAAAGTAATTTGGAGTTGCTCTTAGCAAATTTAGGATTTAATATTTGTGTATTAATAACACTAGACTTATTGAAACTGTTGAGAGTCATGCATTGGATAGTGATATGATCTGAATAGTTGTTATAACTTATAAGCGGTAGATTTCTCTCATCTTATAAGTTGGTTTTGTTTGGGTTAAAGCCCAATCCAATTTCCAAGGCGGTTCTATCAGAGCTTATTATAGATTTGGAGGGTATTGAAAGTCCTGCATTGGATAGTGACATGATCTGAATAATAGTTATAAATGGTGGACATCTCTCACTTACAAGCTGATTTTTGTGAGGAACATGGATACTTAGACAATAACGAAGTTCAATGTGTTTACATCATGTTTTTTAATTTTTTCCCCTCACTATATTAAGTTTGTTTTTCTTGATTTTACAGGCTTGTGAGAGTCTCAGTGATGGCCTGGGAAAATCTGCTGCAGTGTTAGTTCAGAACCCTTTGAAAAAGTTCCAGCGCGGTTCAGGTGCAGGACCTGCCTTGGCCGCTGCTGTTCGAGCAGTTCCTGCAGCTGCCATAGCTCCTGCTTCGGCTTGTGCAAGTGCTGTACACTATGCTCTTCTTGGAGTTAGAAATAGGTCTGTTTCAAAATTGATTTCAACTGATTTTATCTCTGTAGACAATTTTATACTTAGTAATTCTGAAATTCTCTTAAACATGAAATCAATATCTTTTATTTTCCACCCCCTCTACAGCCTTGATCCTGAACGCAAAAAGGAGTCCATGGAGAAATATTGTCCTACACAACCCTGGGAAGAAGACTGATTAATGGTGCCGCTAGTGACATCTTACCTTGTCTATGTACAAAATGTCATTACTATTCTAATGCCAAATAGTTTCTTAATAATTCTATATGCAGATTATTATGTGAGGTTTTTGTAGTTTATACTCTTCATCGACCAAGGCGATCCAGATGAGCTTTTTTTGTTGTCAGCCGGGCAGTCTCCCCGTTTGTCATGTAAGTTGGGCCTCATTTTCTAATATACGATAGCTGCTAACAAGCTAATATTTCTTTGGTACCATACTGTCCACTTTCCATTTCTGAATATGTGCATTGGCTGCAGATGTACAGTAATTGAACCAGTCGCTTGATTCTTTTCCATCGAGAGCAATTGTATATGCTGTAAATATGGTTGGTGCTTCATTCTTGATCCTTTTCTTATTCATTTAAACGGATGTCTTTAGATGTAATGACCCCATTGGTTTAGTTAGATGTACAGAATAAAATAATATCATTCTTTGAAAACCTTGATATTTGTGTATATTGCCTTTATTTTATTTATTTTTTTTGTAAATATTGTATAGCGTTTATTACTGGACAATAGTGTCCAATCGTTTAAGTTTGTCTTTATTTTGTAATAAGTAGGTAATGCATGGCAAATTGTTTAGCAATGTTTTTCCCGTGGGTTTTAATATGGTCTACTAGTATTAAACATGTCCATTCATCACACCATATCAATGGTTGGATTTTGTGATTCTAGTAAATCTTATCATGTTTCTCTGTCACAGTACCGCATGTTCTTCACCTTCTTTCTCGGTGCTTGCCTCTCACTCCCACAACTACCTGCAACCTCAGGCCGAAAGCCACAAAAACAACATCGCTTGTTTCAATTAGTATTCACCCAAAAATACGAAGATTTTATTTATTTTAAGTAAAAAGATTTTAACAAAAGCATCAAGTTTCCCCAAAATCATACAGTCCATATCAACAGCATCATAAAAAATTGTTTCAGTTTTGTTCTCCATGTCCTATCCAATTACTGACTAAATGAACAACAGGTAGTAACACAACACCTTTGGTGAGCATCCTCCTAGCCATCGTGATTGAACTTTGAAAGATAAACAAAATGTAATTAAAAATAATCAATAGAAGGAAGGGCAAAAAAAAAAAATATCAGGGGTGATGGTGACCCGAAACTCATTGGCGGTGGTGTGCCGGTGGTGTGCCGGTGGTTCCGGCATAGGTGCGTAGAAAACAAGAAGAAATAGTAACATAGAAAGAGCTTGTGATGTAGAACATGAATTCGGTGTTTGTTTTCCTTGAGCAAGTTTAAGGTGGTTGGAAACGGCCTTCGAAGGCAGTGGTCTAAAAATAATAAATTGGTGGGTTTTGTAGAGAAGAAAGATGGGAGTTTCATGGTGGTTGGCGGCGTGAGTGTAGGTTGTCGGAAAGGCTCTCTAAAGGTGGAGGAGGTATTGAGCAAAGAAAAAGAAAGAGGGGGGAGATGAGAATGTAAGAAAGAGTGATTAAGTGTATATGGTCCATAGTAAGGTATCTGAACTTTGATCAATCTAAAGGTTTTCAAAAAAGACCATGGGCCATTTATATGATGGTCCATGATAAATGCCACCTGTTTTTCCCCCATAAACAAAAATTTCCATTCCTTATCATATCCTTAAATTACCCACTATCTTTCATTATAATTTTCAAAATTTATTTTCTTCTCCAAAAATGAACATATACTTAAACCAAGTTTACAGGAACAATGAAGGATACTATTGATCTTATCAATTCATCTCATAATTCTAATTTCAATCAATTAAAAACTATAAAATTAATGATCCGTGTTTTTTATATTGTTTGTTTTGCGGTGACTGCCATTACTCTCATATACTTTATTTAATGTGAATAAGTTATATTAATTTTTTCTCTAATGTAAATAAATGAAGATTTAAAGTGGATTTTAGAGATGCGCATATTATTTTCCCCTTATTTCCTGGCTCTATTGCCAATGGTAGAATCTATCATAACCCAAAGAATAACAACGTATAAAACGCACCAGGAAATGTAGTTCATAGCAAATAACCACCATTGGATGCTTAATATTTTTTTGAATTATCAGTTTATTTGTTTAATACTGAGACAGAATGATATCCCATCCTCATTGTCTCTGGGACCCTTTGTCACTCGACCTCTCCTGCTATCTGTCATCGAAAAATCTTTTTGTCCCAATGTATTGCCTATTGATAGTGCTGTTGTTATGGTGTAGTCATGAAAGGAGTGATGGTGGGTAGTATAGTGATTATTCACACTTTATCTTCATATTTTACTTATTTTTTCCTAAAAATTAAGTAAAAGAGAAAGAAACTCACTTAAGATATAATATGAAAAAGCAAAGAATACAAAAGATAATAACTTGCTTAGAAGTTGAAGGTGAAGATACTTGACAACCAACTAGAACATTTAACAACTAGCTATAATCACTATATATCTCTAACAAAAGCCACAATACTGGATCCATCAAACTCATTGAAAAACTACAAATTTTTGTACAAAGATAAATAATACCATGCGGAACTTTCTTTCTACTACATAGGTTAAATTTAACTTGTTCAAAAACAAGTCAGTTAAAATTCTAACACTTAATTCCTTTAGATATTAGTAGAATGTCAACCCTCCTAGACAAAGGATGCAGTTCCTGTGGAATTCACTTACCTCTGCTACTTACACCTCCTTCACAGAACAATTCCTGTGACAAGAAAGGGATATGTAAATGTAAAGAACATGCAATGTACTATAATGTTTGAATTGCTGGTATAGTGTGAAATCAAAGGAGGTAACATTCATATTTTAAAATCTAACTAGACTATTATTATATATTTCATTTCATCTTATACCACCAATCCAAACATACAGTACTGAACAAGCTATGAAAAACAATTAGGTAAGACGAATGGATGGACATCTTACCATATTGTCTTTGTTAACAGTTGTTTCTCCTTGTTCAAAACTAGGCCCTTTTTGGTTACCTACAGATTTCTGCATAAACACATGGTCATTCTTATTCTTATCTTTCTTAGATGCACCTCTCTTTAGGCCTAACCTTTCCTTCCACCTGCTTATACTCTTTGACCATTTTGGTGAATCATCATCATTAAGTAGTTCATCTCTTAAAGTTACCTTCTTGGAGCATTCACTACTCAGAGGCAACAGCATGCCTTGAAAAAAGACTTGATCTGCTGATATCATAGAATAGTTTTTGACAGAGAATTCGAAATCCGAAGAGACAGGAGCTTCTCTGTATATGTTTTCATGTTTGATGATTGCTTGTTGTCCAACCACAAAATCATTGGAGAAGGAGATTCTTGGGTCCATGGTTAAATTAATGCTCATGCACTATAGAACTTGATGCTTATTGATGAATATATATGGGCACAGTGGTAAAACTTATATTATATCTTAATTTTGTTTGATCACTTTCAAGGGTTAATTTCCACATGCAGATGTTTGGCTTTTATATAATGATAGTGATGATACATTATGTGTGTTTTTTTTAATTAGTGGACATAACATGTTACTTAGATTTGTCATTTTATGCTAGGAATGTGGGTCTTCACATTTTTCTTCAAATTTGTTTACCCGTTGCTTTCGCAATTCATAACCTTTAGGGATATAATATTGAAAAATTATCCACACATCTCTTTTATACCTTGAGGGAGAAAGTGATAAAAAAATGATGTGATATGTAAGTAATGTAACAGGAAGAGAGAAATAGAAAAAAAATGAGGTATTAGAACTAGGAAAAGTAGAGGTGTCCACTAATTATAATATTGACCAATTGTAGCAAAATCCATTGATATATGAAAGTCGATTTTTTATACATATTATCTTTTATTTTTTTCTATTTTCTATTTTATATTTTCCCTGCCACCCTAATTATAATCACCCAATGGAAAAAAAGTCTCCAAATATAAGTCTATTTCGAATTATTAAATGCATTTATTTATTTTAAATATAACTCTAATTATTACTATTAATTTGTCTTGGAATAAAAAAAAGTTAATGTTGAATAATACATTTATTTACAAAGGACAATTTAGTCATATTTACATAAAAAATAAACACATTATCTACGCTACCAATTTTTCTTGATAAGAATTAAATATGCAATGTATATTTATATTTATGAACAAAAGCTTATACCAATAAATTTTTTCTAACTTTAATGCTCCTCTAAAAACACTTGAAAGTCTAACTACGTTGGAGAATTTCCGACCAGAACCTAGATATTAATTCTTCAAGTAATAGCACTATGTTAAAAAAAAAACAGAAGTAACAACACTGAGTATGGTAAATTAGTGAGACATAATCTTGAAATAACGTTAACAAACTATGTCAAGTATCTATCAATCGTGCAGCATCAAATTGGTAGTTGGTATCTCATTAGAACTTAATAAATATGATTCTCTAAGTTAATTTTTAAATTGTGTCTGCTCTTATCTTGTTTGAGACAGAAATGATGCTTGACAAAGGGGTAACGACATTATTTGCCGATGATTTTTGACTATTGTGACTGATTCACTAAAGCTTCCTATTATTTATACAATGAATGAATCTCTTAAAATGCAAATCATATATGGTGCAATTAATTTTTATGTTCAATACTCTAGGCACATATATACTGCAGCAATGTTTTAATGGGTAAATATAAAATAATATATACATTTAATGGGAAATAATGATTTCTAGCATTTGTGAGTAAATAGGGGGGAAATTAAGAAAATAAGTGAACACCATGTAGTGGATAGTCATTGTCTTTGAAATAACATATGAGTTCGGTCATGTTATTTAATAATGTACACAATTACAAGTAGCATGTCTTTTTATTGTTCTGTTCTTTCACTTATTGGAAAAGCCAGATGTAAGAACAAAAAAGAAAGAAAATATGTATATATAAATTAAATAATGGTAGCTTAATAATAATTTACTAGGCAAAGATTCTTTTAATTGAAGTAAGTATTGACCTTCACGTGTACTAATTAGTGTCCTTCACATGAAATCCTCCTATATATATATCCTTAATTAGTGTGGACTTGGAGTTTCCTATATATATTTGCTTGGCAATTGAGCTTAGGACAAATGGTCGAATCCCACTTTGGAGACTAATGTTAGCTTAAGATTTAATGAGAAAAATTAAATTAAGTTAGGCCTGTGAGCCTGTCCCCTTTTTGGTCTCCTATACAGTTAGCAAAACTTGTCTCTTGTAATCCAATAAATGATGCTTTTAGTTCTCATTATTCTAATCTAATACACACTCAACTCAACGCTCGAGGCTCATTTTACTATGTCAGATCGAGAAACCTCCTTTTTTTTCTTTTCTAATAGCATGGCATGCATGCATCTTCCTCAAAACGTAATACAGTAACCTCTCTAGGAATATGCTATCAGAAGTAATTATATGGTCATTTTTCCACTGTTTCATTTCTGGAAGCTAGCTAGTCTTTAAATAGCTGTTTATCCGGTGGAAATATAAAATTGATTCTATGCTGACCAAAAAGAGAACAACTCATAATCTTGTTTGATAAAGAGAATATCTACAGCTCCTATACTGAGTTTATATTTATGTACACTCATAATTGTAAGGTATTTTAACAAAATTACAGATCAAATTTTTTGATGTAAAGTTAAGATATACTTAAAAAAATTCTTAACATGTAAAAGTAAGACTGATACATAACGTGATATATAGTATAATTTTGGAAAAACACATGCAAGCCTTGACAACAGAGGTAGAATCTATAACCTCAAAACATACCATGACAAAAACAGTAACCAATGATATTATGAGAGCTAAAAAATTATAGCTCGCATGTGTTCAGTGCTGCATGAACAAAATATTTGACAGCTTTAATAGATAATTATTAATAAAACTTTTAGTTCAGGTTCAACTCATCGCCTATATATCCTCAAATTTATTCAGTTTACTTCAGTTTAATCAATATCGATCATTGCAGGGGATTTTTGTTTTATTTTGCACTTCTAAGGGTTAATAATAGAGTAAACCACCATTAAGCGGCGATCAATTTAAAATTTATAAAATATTAAATTATTCTTTTAAATTATTTAAAATCAGATAAAATACTTTTTTGTCAATTACTTTAAAAATATTTTCATTTACGAATTATAAAATTCAAAAAACATTAGTAAACAATTTAATGTTTTATAAATTTAAAATTATAAATTAATCGACACTTTACGAGTTCAGAACTAACATAATGATTTCGTGGTTAATAATATTTAGGTGTCCGAATGGATGATTCAAGTTGTTGAAAACCTATAGCACATGCAAGTGATTATGGCTTCATCATTAACACTAGGGATTGGCAATGAATAGAGTTTTGGTGGAGTACTATAGTGTCTGTCGATTTAAAAAATATGTGTATCTTTATCTTTTGGGTACTTAAGTGTCTGTATTCATATCTATTATTCATGTTTTAATTAATAAATAAATGATATTGTTGTGATCAAATTTAAAAATTATCCAAATATCTTAAATTCAATCATAAAATATTATAAATCAAAATATTTTATAACTTAAAACATTTCAATGAATACTCGATGCAATACACATTCAAAGATCCATAATAATATTTTACAAAGTTGCAAGTTCTACGATAATATTATTCGAAATCTGTAAAAATAATAGATAGGAAGTTTGCCAGTATAATTATAAACTCACGATTAGTAAGACATCATTTTTAGTTATAAAATCACAATTATTTACCTATTCATTGTAATCAAATTCTTAAAAAGTTTGCAAACATTTATCTTTTAATTATAAATGTTATAGTAGTCTAATAATATTAATAGATTTTATAATATAAAAAAATTAATTAAACTAAATACAAATTTAATAAATAAATAAATAATATATTTATATAAGTGCGGATGCGGGCGGCGTAAATACTATAATATCCGCTTAATTTTGTAGGTATCATATCTATACTTATTATGCGAGTTTTTATCTTATCCATTATAGATTTTTTTTTTACAAATATATATTATGTCTGAAATTAATTGTCATTTTTAATTAACACACTAAAGTGATTATATAATCTAGTATGGTCTCGTTTCCTCGAGACTCTCACTACTTTAAAAGACAATGCTAGTACTTTATAGTGTGCACTAGGTTGGCGAGAAAATGTGCACCCCTAATTTGCAACGTGTACTATATATAAATCAAAGAATAATAAATCTTTGCCGCAAACAACCACTCTAAAACCCAACGAGTATGGGTCACTTGGATAAACATGGAGGATTTTGATTTGATTTCCGCAAAACACGCTCTTAGAAATAGGCAAATTAATTGTGACTTAGTATCATCTTAGTCTGATAATCGGTCTAAACATAGCTAAGTTTGTAGAGATACTCTATAACTAGATTCATTATGTGGGTGACTGGGGAGCTAAAGACTTAGGGGTATTTTTGTGAGGGATTCAGATTTTCCTTCCTCTAGTACAATCACACATTAACCTAGTTAAATATTGAAAATCGTCGGATTAAAATCTGACGATATATAATAATATAGATTTTAATTATTATTATTATTATAAATCTCCATTGTTTGACGGTATAAATGTGTGATTCTCTTAATTATAAACAGAATTTGAATTTATTTGAGAAATGAATTTTAGAGAAATTTAGAGTAGAGGAATTTGAAATACTAAATTTATATTTTATTATATATTTGATTTTTAAAAAAAATTGAAAAAATAATATGACAAATAATCATATAACATCGCAATTTTATTTAATTTAATTTAAAAAATATTTTATAATTTTCTTAATTTAAAAAAGAAAAATAGGTCATCTATTTCCTTTTTTAAAACTCAACTCCTAAACATACCCTTCATAAAGTAAATGATTAACTAGAACAATTTGAAAATTTTATTACTCCACAATTATACTATTACCCCCACATTTTAATAGAAACTCCATTTTACCTTATTTTTATTATAAAAAAACCCCAATTTAAAAAAAATTCTTGACACATTAATTTTTTTTTAAAAACAAAAATTGTTAAAGCGTGTACCTGAAATTTTAATTTAAATTTTCAGTACACAAATGTATTTCAAAAGAACTTAAAATTTGAGTTTTTTAAAACATAAAAATATTTAGAAAATTTTAAAATTTAAATATTTTATAACACATTTGTGTTCCGAAAAATTTATTTTCTAAGTTTTTCGGAATGTATAACTATTTTTTCAAAACAAAAAAATTGATAACTAAAAACTTCCGAAAAGTTTATCGGTAAAAAAAAATTCAAACACGTGTTCAATAAATAAAAAGTTTGAGTTTTTTGGAGAAAAAACAATTCTAAAAATTTAAACTTTAAATTTTTTGGAACACATTTGTTTATGAAAAATTTACATTAAATTTTTTGAATATATTTGTGACCAAAAACTTAAACTTTAAGTTTTTTGAAACATAATGGAAGAAGGTGGGGGTGGCACAATTTTTTTGATTTTTCGTAAAAATAAATAAATAAGTAGTTTGTGTAAAATATGGAGGTAAGAGTATAATTGTGGAGATATATAAGGTAAAATTTTTGAACATTTAAATTCATCAAGACAACAAATTGAATCTCATACTTTATTTTTAGGTATTTTTTTTCTTACCTCTAATATTATTAAATACATAAAATATACAGACCGATCAATCTAAACGTATAAAATACATATTTGAATTAACTAATCTGAACAAAATTTAAATTTTTTGGAAGTGCCATGAGGAAGAGAAAACAATATTTCTTGCTTTTAACGTATAAAATAAATATACTTCTTCCACCCATCAATTAGTTAATTTGAATACAATTTAATAACTTTTTAAAAGAGATAGAGGTGAGAAAAGAAATTTTCATAAACTATCAATCACATGAAAGCCCATGATACAATCTTATAGAGGTTTATACAAGCCCGTTTATAAGGTAATGCAGTTAACTAAGTTAAGGTTGCTTTCTTATGCCTCACTCTATCATTAGTTTTATTTTGCTATTATATACCACAATCCTTAAATATAAAATTCGATTGAGATTTTTCTTCGTCTCTTTTTAATAGGTTTTTTTTTTTTTTTTTTTAAATTGTAATATCATAATATTGCTTTTACAATTTTATTCATCATTGACAATTCATTCATTATTGACTTTATAATTTTATAGTGTTGCAATTAAGATATATATTTTTTAAAGCATAAATTTTTAACATCAAAAGTGATGCAAATAGTTTTTTTTAATGATACTAGTAGGATAAGCCTTAGGCTGTGTTTGGATGATGGAATAGAGTGGAATGATTTGGTAATTAAAAAGGTTATATTGTTTAGATATTTTTAAAATGGGTGGAATGAAGTAGAGCATGATGAAATTCATTTCATTCCACCATTTTCATTGATTTCTTTTTCACTCTAATTAAAGATTGAAATTTTATTTTTTATTTTTCATTCCGTCGTCAAATAACTAAACACTAAATAAATATTTTGTTCCATTCTCTATTATACTCTTTTCCACTACTCAATTTCATTCAGCTCATTTTAAAATATTCAAAATTGAACCATCAATTTGAATAGCTGCAAAGGAATATAAGTATAAGAGCTGAAACTATTGAAATTGATACTAGTAGTTATATAGTAGTATTTTTCTAACTTCTTATTCACCAATTTTTTTTTTTCTTTCTAACTTCTTATGTTGCGTACATTCTTTCTGAGCAAGCCTTATCTAACTTGAGGTGAATCATAGAACAATCGAAGCTAGAAATTTGTTTGACTCTGTACTTTCTAGGAGGTAAAAAAATTATTCCTATTATTTTTTGTTTTTGCTCTGTATTCTTTCTACTAGCATTATTTATATAAGGCATTTTTTTAAACAAACTTAGGCCACCTTTAAAGTGTTATTTTATGGGCTTATGTACCTATATCCAAGGACAGATCTTCTTAACCACCTCAAAGTTTTCTTATTTTATAAAGATAGCGATATTTACAATAATATTTATGAATTATGTCTATTATATATATAAAATGTTTTACTCAATAAATTAAAATGCAAACTGGTGCAATGGTAATGGATCATTTTGTTAACTGTAAATCCGACTTGTAATTACATCTAAAATTATAATTACCGCTACACTGAGATAAAATTTAAATAATATTATCGAAAAGGTTTAATATATAAGTATTTAATACTGGCCCTTCAATGAAAATCGTGAAGCTCCGTTGCGTATACCCGTCACATGTGTTATTTTCATGAGTTGGTGATGGTTTATGACAATGTTCTGTATCATATCTCTCCATTTTGACCCGTCATCAAGTAACGAGAATGTGGCTACACAGACTAACTTAATAACAATATAAACCGTAAGAACTACATTTTTGGTAACTCATTTCATCCTTGACTAGAACTATATAAAACATGACAATACAAATTTTTCATGATAGCTCATGTAATGTTCTTGGAATGTCTCGAAGAGGATGTATTGAAAAGATCCTCGAGCATTTTAATATTTTTTCCTGCTCTTTATGCACTACATCCATTCAAAAAGTGACGAACTCTTTAAATTTCAGTGTCTTTAAAATGATAAAAAAGATAAGAAAAAATACACCTTTAGTTATTTATTTTTAGCCCAATTTTTGTTAAAGTATTTATTTTTTTTTTCTTTTTGATTTGGTCATTTAAATTATATTCGATTTGCACAATTAACCTTTAAAATATGTTAAATTATGCACGTGAATACGTGATTATTTAAGTTTAAATTTTTTCTCGAATTACTATCATAAAATGTTAAGATCTAATTAAAATGTCGCAACAAGTTGACTCTCAAAGCTATTTTGCAAATAGACTTTTATTACCTTGTTTTTAAGACTATACATGTGATTAAATTATTGTAAACAAAATCAATAAATATAGACATTTTATAATATTTGATGAATGTGTTTTCTGAAAGATTAGGATAAATGTTATATTGTTGTAGCATTTGCTAGAGTTTCTAATAATCAGAAGTTTTTAGTTGAACTAATTATTATCAAAATTAAGATAAATAACTAACGCTGTAAACATAAGACAACTTAAAGGATTCAATCGGGATAAAATAAATTTAAATAACCTAAACGGAAATTGAATTAAATTTAAAAGACTATGTGTATATTTTGCTTAAAAAAATGGTTGAAATGGAGAAAAACTCATATGCTTATGTTGTTGGTAGTATAATGTATCTTCAAGTTTGTTCTTGGACCGACATTGCTTTTGTAATTAATTACTTTAGGGAGATACTTTAGTAACCCGAGTCATAGGAAGTTAAAAAAGTCATATGATATTTGCATATAACCAAAGATTATAGTGACCTATAAGAAGTTTGATCAACTTCAAGTCATTGGTTATTTTGATTTTATAGGTTGCCTTGATGATCAAAAGTTTACTTAAGGCTTAATTTTTATGATGACACATAATGAACTATTTTTGGAAGTGTCAAACAGACGTTTATAACTATCTTTACTATGGAAGGAGAGGAAGTCATTTGCTTTGAGACTACTTATAAAGTTATGTTGTTGAAGAACTTCATCATTCAATTCAAAGATCTTGAAAGTATATCTAGGCTATTTGTGACCTACTCTGATAATGTTTATGTTGACATTTCTATACTCACAATTTTAAAGATATGTTTGGTTCGAGGTAGATGGAAGGAAATAGAGAGAAGAGAGAATATTTTTATTACTTGGTGTTTAGTTCACTTTTTAAGATGTTTAGTTCACTTTTTAAGATATGAATGACTAAATACACTTAATTTATCTTTTCCCCTCGAACTAAATACACTTTTAATTAAAATTTCTCCTCTTCCCTCCATTGAATCAAACACCTATAAAAGCTTTTCATTCTCAAAATATTTTGACATTAAATATCTATTTGTCTGAGATAATTTTTTTGAATTTCAAAATTGAATTGAACATATTGCTACAAAAGTATAGAGAATTTGTTGGCAGAGCCAATGACCATAGGCTTAACCATTGTAGCTTTTTAGAAGCATGCAGTTGCCAATATGGATTTGGTTAAGTCATTTGATATTTTAGATTAGTGGGAGTTCAAAATATATAATAGGAACTTTATAATTATTGTTATATCTCTTATATTATTTCAGATGTTTTGACCTTTTTTGTATTACATCTTTCTTAATTAAATTGTGATAATTGATATTCATTATCCTTATGTTTAATATGTATAGGTTGGTACTTGGCATATGTAATTGAGTAGTGCTATTTTGTATAAATGATTTGTATAAGAAATAAAAGAATATATAAATATAGAAGTTTTGATTAATTAGAAATTGATTGACCATTTATGAGATTGAATAGTTACAATTTGTATTTGTTAAATGTTGTTATATATTATTCTTCACTTTATTGTAAACACCTCTCATAATAATATAACGTTTCCCGATATAATTTGTTTCTCCCTATGATCTTAATTTTGCAATGTTAAAGTTTGTATTTCTTATACTACTTCGATAAATTCTTTTACAATTTTTTGATATTTTGGCTCTTATAATCATCATATTTTAATAATCAATTAAAGATCACTCAAGTTAAAAAATTGTTTAATTTTATAAATAACTTTAAAATAATCAATTAAAATATAAATATTAATATCAATTAAATCTTAAGCATTAATTAGATATTATAAAATATATTAATATCAATTATTTAAATAATCTTATGCATTAATTATATATTAAAAATGAATATTGTACTTTGGACTATATAATATAAATGATCCTGTGATAGTTTGAGATGTTGTTTTAATTAGCCTACTAAAATATGTGTATTAGATCGGGCTAACCCTAGTCACTGAATTCGAGGACAATATCCTCTCACAACCTTTCTTCTCTAACTACAATGGATTCTACGACAATGACAGGTAAGCATATTTCATTTCTCGTTAATCTATTAAAATTTCCATCATATACTCAATTAAAAAAAGACTCAAGAGTAAACAAAAGCAAAAAATCCCGCACAAGCAAATTAAAAGAATATTTATAAAATGAGCTAAGTTGAGCTTTTTTTTTTTAATTCCTCTAATACCATCACACCAGAATGAAGGTTACAGACTAAACATTGCATTAGTCTACGGAACCAAAGATTTGGAGTTTTATATACTTTGTAATGTCATTTTTTTTAATTTACATTATTTTGTACTAATGCGTCTACATATTGAAGATATTATAAAATAAAATATTGTGATAAATTACAACATTGTTTATTCACAGGATTAGTATAAGATTTCAGTTTTATACATTTAAAATGTGTAACATCTTGTTTCATAAATTAAGGCAAATGCAAATGAACTATTGTTAATGAGTCTAAAATAGTAAGTCTTCCTCAAAAATTGTACATTCAACGTTTGTAAATTGATATACTTAATTTTTTTTTTTTTTTATAATTAATTTCTTCATTTAAAATCTTTAAATAATGTTCATAAGACACTGATTAGCAATACCCTAAATTAATACTTGTAAGTTGTAAGAAGGTATCTTAGTGATTTACATTGACCTGTTATTCAATATAATTACAAACACTTGTCAGATTAATTAAACCGTTGCAAAATAATAATTGGTTTATGCTTACATCATTACAAACATTTAATTATTCTGTAGTCATTTTGTAATCTTGAAGAAATTCAGTTTAGAAATTGCAAGGTGATTGCTATTTGTCTTCTCTTCCTATCCTATAGCAGTAAGATTTTCAAAACTGAAGATGACATGTTACATGATTATAACATATTCTAGCTCCTAAGAAAGATCATGGAAATACAAGATTATTTTCCCCTAAATCAGTGGTCATGACTCATGAGTCATGTATTACTATTTAACATTTTATTTATATACTGATATTCAAACACATATATTTTATACTTTGCAACTAGTACTGATTATTATATAAAACTTATCAGACTGAAAATGGTTTTTCCTAGTAGTTACAAATTACATTAATGTGGAATACCCTTCTCCAATTTATATATATACTAAGATAATAAAAGTTTGTGTTGGTTAAAGAGCATTAATTAATTCCACAATTAACATGTATCCTACTGTAAATGAATCAGATCCATATGCAGGTCAAAGCCATCCTCCTCCTCCTCCTCCTCCTCAAGGCTATGTCTTACAAGGAATGATGCCAAGTTATTATGGCATACCACAACCACAACCACAACCTTATGCTCCTCCATATATCACAACCAATTCAAGGGCCGCCCCAAGGGCACATCACTGGTCGACCGGTCTTTGCCGTTGTCTTGATGATCCTGGAATCTGTAAGAACCTCTAAATCATATTGTAGATTCAGCTTTCTAAGGTTTATATTATGGTTAATTATTGTTGTTATTATTTTGTGTAAGGTTTGGTCACTTGCTTCTGCCCTTGTATTACTTTTGGACTAATAGCAGAGATAGTAGATAAAGGCAATTCAAGTAAGTTTTTTAAAATTTAAACACACTAGCTATGTAGAGTTAGTTATATACTTATATATAAGTTTGGTGTTTTTGTTTTTATATATGCAGCTTGCACTTGTGATGGAACAATTTATGGGAGTCTATTGGCTATGACAGGACTTGCATGTTTATATTCATGTTATTATCGGTCCAAATTGAGGGCACAATATGATTTGCCAGAGGCACCTTGTATGGATTGTTTAGTTCATTTCTGTTGTGAAACTTGTGCTCTATGTCAGGAATATAGAGAGCTCAAAAACCGTGGATTTGACTTGAGTATAGGTAATTCCTTCTTTCTTTAAATACTTCCATTCCATATACTGTCATAGTGAAATTAACACATTAAATTTAGGATCTATGCTTTCTTCTTTTTTGTCTAATTTCCAACTTAATTTTTGATATATTGAAGGTTAGACACTACAAATAACATCTGTGACTAGTGGTTTATACAAATTGCAATGTAGTCAGTAGTGAGAGTTTTAGTGAATTTGTCTGATATATATGGTTTTAGTTTGACCGTTGACTTATTATTGGCAATGAATTGAAATTGAAATATAGGGTGGGAAGCAAACATGGAAAGACAGAGGCAAGCCGTTACAGTAGCACCACCTATAATTTCACCAGCTATGACAAGATGAAAAGTGAAATTCAAATTTAGGAGCCCTTTTTACTAGCCATGGGAACTATTGTTGTTTCAATTTTTATATTCTGTTTGCTGCTTGGTTTGAGTGATTTTTGTATTTTTAAGGAATGGAAATATTTGTCTGATATCATCAGCATTATATCAAGCTTTGTCAGTTTATCAGCGATCTACTCGAGTTCCAATTAGCCTCATGTTTTTGCCTTATCAGTCAGTCAGAATCCGAAAAGTTTCTTTGGCCTCACCAATTCAACTAATTAGCTAGAGTAGTGGACACTACAAGCATATCAAAGCTAGTAAGAAAAATATTATCAACATTTGTTTTGGGAAGAGGGTTATTACTCTTAGCTGTTTACATCTTATTATGTCAACAAAAATAATAAAAGTGAAAAAGGATATTGACATACTCAATTAAATAAAACATTTTATTCATTTTCAAAATATAAATTCGAAGTTTAAATATGATTTTTATTTATGCAAATATACAATTTTTTACTTTTAGTCTATATTATTTATTTTTATTTTTAGTCTTCATGAATATATATTTATGTTTTTATCTTTTGTTGTTTATTGTAGTCTCTAAAATATTTGTATATGTTGAAATTAATGAATGTAATATTTAAAATATTTAATTTCCCCTCCTATATGAAACTCATAAAGATAAACGAATTGCAACATGGAAAAAGAATACACTGAACAGAGGGGTGTATAAAAAACACGGGGGTGCAAAAACCCGGGGCCCAAAAAGAGCTGCCCCATGTTTGTATCATCAATCTAAAAGCAAAATACAATTCCACCCTGTTACTGCATTTCATCACACCCTTAAAGAAGAACCACAATGCTTCCATTGATTCAACGCGCACGAACCACAATGCTCTCTTCCTCTTTCTCTTTGAATCTGCGAACAAACTATTTCTATGGCAATAACTTGTGCAGAACCCTAAGTACTTCTGCTATTCCAAACGAATATGGTAGATTCCTTCCCCAGTCTCAACAACCACACTCGGATCACACACCCTTTCATCCTCCTCCTCCTCAATATTTCAATAATCACAATAACTTTCCTCAAAATACCAATAATGCCCCTGCTCGTTTTCCTCAACAGAGGTGGAACCCTCAAAATCCACCACAACCTCCTCAAAACCCCAACTTCCGGCCACCACCTCCTCAAAATCCCAACTTCCGGCAACCCCCTTCTCAAAATCCCAACTTTCAACAACCCAATAGTCCCAATCGATGGAACAATCCGAATAAGTGGAACCCCCAAACCTCACCAAGTGGTAACCCCGACCAATTTCAAAACCCCAACCACCAATTTCAACACCCCAACAACCAATTTCAAAACCCTAACAACCAGTTTCAAAACCCTAATCAGTTGAACGGCCGAGCCTCTGTTCAAGAACAAGCCCAGCCTCCTTCCATTGTTGATTTGACACGTTTTTGTCGTGAGGGGAAGGTTAAAGAGGCACTTGAATTGATGGAAAAAGGTGTTAAAGCTGATGCTAGTTGCTTTGATCTTCTGTTTGATTTGTGTGGCAAATCCAAATCAGTTGAGGATGCTAAGAAAGTCCATGATTACTTTTTACAATCTACTTTTAGGAGTGATTTCAAGTTGCATAACAAGGTGATTGAGATGTATGGGAATTGTAAAAGTATGACTGATGCCCGTAGAGTGTTTGATCATATGCCTAACAGAAACATGGATTCTTGGCACATGATGATTCGTGGATACGCGAATAGTACAATGGGAGATGAGGCGTTGCAGTTATTTGAGCATATGAATGAGCTGGGTTTGGAGATAACTTCGGAGACTTTGCTTGCAGTGTTATCGGCTTGTGGCAGTGCAGAGGCTGTGGAGGATGCTTACCTACATTTTGAATCCATGAAAAACAAGTATGGAATTGAACCAGGGGTTGAGCACTACATGGGGCTTTTGGAAGTTCTTGGACAATCTGGATACCTCAAAGAGGCTGAGGAGTTTATTGAGAAGTTGCCATTTGGGCCAACAGTGACAGTATTGGAGACCCTCAAGAGTTATGCTCGAATTCATGGAGATATTGATCTTGAAGACCATGTTGAGGAGTTGATTGTTAGACTTGACCCATCAAAGGCTGTTGCAAATAAGATCCCTACGCCGCCCCCGAAAAAGTATTCTGCGATTAGCATGCTCGAAGGCAGGAACAGAATGATCGAGTATAAGAATCCCACTCTTTACAAGGATGATGAGAAGTTGAAGGCTTTGAGTGGAATGAAAGAAGCAGGATATGTTCCTGATACAAGATACGTTCTTCATGACATTGATCAGGAAGCAAAGGAGCAGGCATTGCTCTACCACAGTGAACGTCTAGCAATTGCCTATGGTCTTATTAGTACTCCACCTAGAACACCTCTTAGGATTATCAAGAACCTACGTGTTTGTGGTGACTGTCACAATGCCATTAAGATCATGTCTAGGATTGTAGGTAGGGAATTGATTGTCAGAGATAACAAAAGGTTCCATCATTTCAAGGATGGGAAATGCTCTTGTGGGGATTATTGGTGATTGAATCATTACTCCAAATCCTACAATAGCAAGAATACTGCTAGGGACAGAAGATGAATTATGTAGTATGCACTGATTTAAAATGTATTTGCTTCATGCTCAGATATCAGCACTATTCTCTCCCTTTTTCTACTCACTGGTATATCTTCGTAACTTCAAATATAGCTCCGTTTTGATCCATGCAAACATGTAACAAGTTTATTTTTGAAAATATGTTTAGGAACATCGCTTGAAACTTCATATCTATGGGGAGGAATCTTCTTCATTTATCACTTTCTCCATTTTTTCCATGAACATTTAGTGGCCAAGTATTTCTATAGTCTGTGTACTCGGGAGAATCCGTTTATTTAAGATTCCAAAAAAGTGATTTTTATTTTATATTTCTAAAAATGATTTTTATGAAAATTTACTTATAAATAATATAAGGTTTTGAGATTAATTTGTTTTCAATTGAAAAAAAGTTATTTTAACATTAATAACTTAAATATTCATTATTAAAGATTTTCATTTGATATATTATATTTTTATAAAAAAGTATATTTCAAAATTAATTTTTACGAAGAATTTTTTAAATAACTTTTTATTTTAATTATTTTTTAAAATTTCATTATCTAAATAAATGTTATAGAAAATAGATAAAATTCTTAAAATATAAATATAAGATAAACTAAAATTAGTTTTTCATTTAAATTCTTGAGACGTGACACTACAGGTTAGGTACGAGGTACCATTCTTTTAGAATAAGGTACTAATTTGTGAGTGTGAAGGTGCATCTCTAACAAAGAAGGCATTTTTTTTTTTTCTGATAAAAAAAAAGGCATTATTCGTAGGCAGAATTTTAAGCCGCACAACTTGTTTAGTGGTGCAATGAAGCATAACAAATCCTTGTTGTTCATTTAATAATGTATAAAAGAACATTGTATACGAGCATGGATGGCTGTGAGATGCCTTTGGAAAGCCTGAAAGATTTGCAATTGTTCCAAGCCTGAAAGATGCCTTTGGAAAGCCAAAAACCTAAAACTATAATGACGATAAACGACGAAACTTAAAAGTATAAAAAGTATATGAAACACTTTGTTTTTATATCAATTTGATAATATTAAGAAAATATTTTATTCTTCAAAATTCAACTTGATTGATTTGTTGAATTGACGTCAATCAAATTATTATTTCAACCATAAAGATAAAGATAATCGTTAAAAAAGAATCGTTAGCTTATATTTTTTCAATTGTACAATGTAATTAATATTACTAGTAATTGCACCATTCTTAAATTGAATATTTTTTATTTTGTATTTATGATAATGATAATTACTTCAACTAATAAAGATAGTTTAGAAAAAATATTATTCTCACTTTTATTTATATACTTTTTTGAATTCACATGAAAATCGGTATAAAATGATGAAATTATTGTGAGACTACTAATACGTATTGAACCACTGATTTCACAATCCAGCTTTATTGAGCACATAAATAAACACCTAAAGAAACATAGCCATAACATAAGCATTCAAACATGTCTCATGGATTGAGTCATCATGGCCACAAACTCGTTCATGTCAACCATGCCATCTCCATTAGTGTCCACTGCTCTCACCATTCGCCTGCACTCGTCAAGGCTGCACCTTTCTTCCAGCTTCCACAACATTTCTTTAACTTCTTCAGCACTTATTTTCCCATCACCATTCTTATCAAATGTTCTAAATGCACTCTGTATATCCAACGACCTAATACCACCACCCTTCCTCTGAGCCTCCATAAATTCTTCAAAATTGATGAATCCATCTCCATCCAAATCGACCACCCGAAAAATATCTGGCACTTCATGAACCGATTTCCCCATGCCTAGAGATTTCAGGGTGGCTTTGTATTCCTGTTGAGATATTTTCCCATCTTTATTGGAATCAAATTTGTCAAACACCATCTTCATCTCATCAACACTAGGCTGAAAAATGTTTTTCAGTCCAGAGTTTTGCCTCTCCCTTGACAACATACGCGATGGCTTCCTCAAGTACTTTCTCTTTGAGAGGTTGTATTTGAAATCAAGGAAACTTGTAGTTGACATTTTATACCTGAGCCTATTCAGTTTTCAATTGAGATGGAAAAAGAACACTACTGTCTTTTTATATTAATGAGTGATGGAAAAGGCGGTGATATCTTGCTTAACATGCCAATCTTAAGATATCAATTATTCCTTATCAGTTTCTGGATGACCACGAAACTGAGATGCTAAATAGAAATGTAGGATATAAAAAGAATAGTGTCAAAAGCTAATCAGAATTTATGAATAAGAATACATTCTTTGCTAAAATGTATGCTTTCCTATTTTCCTTCTTGAGGATTTTTCTTTTCCAGTTATTTATTTGCAGAGAGAAGGAGGGGGTATTACAATCTTTACAAGTCTCTCTAATCGTAACATGTTGATTTACACGAGTATTTTGAGTAAAAATCATGGAAGAATAAACTCATCAATATGAATACAGTATGGATTCCCGAGGCGGCGAAAGGGAACAAAAGAAAAATAAAAAACTGGGGGAGGGAGAAATAGTGGAACATCTACCATCACGGCGGTTTTCCATTATCCAAATCCTCCATTAAATCAATATCTTTGCGAGCTGTTATCTTCTGCACATATCCTGAAAAACAGACACCCAGACAAGTCATTGCAAGTTGACAATATT
Organism: Cicer arietinum; assembly: GCF_000331145.2. Classification (NCBI taxonomy): domain Eukaryota; kingdom Viridiplantae; phylum Streptophyta; class Magnoliopsida; order Fabales; family Fabaceae; genus Cicer; species Cicer arietinum. Next base: position 16,964,820 of record NC_021165.2, read on the forward strand.
AAAAAGCACAGACAGTAAAACTGAATGCGAATAAACAATGGCATTTTAGAAAGTGGACCCAGAATTAGGGCCGTTGAGGTACTTTTTTGATTGAAAAGGCCCACTAACAAAGCAGGAAACTTTACATCAAGGAAAAGGCAAGACAAACATAAAAATAAGGAAGAACCCCTAGGTGACCCTGAAGCAACATAAATTTCTTGCTTTGTAACACTTAATTGAACCATCTACCCTATGTGGATTATCACTATATCTCGCACTTTAATTATGTTAAATGTCATAGCTGATGTGGTATAAAATCTCTTGAATAAAGCACCAAAGAATCTGTGGTATACGGTATGGTAGGATCAAAACAAGAACTGCAAGCCAACACTCCTGTTACAATGTACACGTGAAATTCCTATCATAGATTAAACTTTAGTTCCAAATGAAATCAGCATATTATCCACCTTTCTAACATTACGTGTTTTAGCATGAACCAAACTAGAATAGATAACATCCTAAATGGCATCTTGCTTACTTTCATAGAAAAAAAGGAGCAATTGAAACAATTAGCTCATAAGCAAAAATACATGAAGCCGCAGCTTCTATCCACCACAAGACTGTACAAAAGTATTACTTGATATAATTCAACAACTATCCCAATATGAAAACCCTCCTGATGCACCAAAAGATGCAAGAGTGAGGCGAATAGTTTATGATAAAGTTAGGATTCAAACAAAAATACAGGCAAGTTGCAGGTAATCTTTTCACACATCCCATAATTTTATTTGTTGTGATGTTGGATGTAACAGAAAACATGAAACTCTTTACTTTGGAAGTCCTATAAAATTAGATATCATGATTCCTGTGACTATGAGTTGAGAATCTTATTAATTCAAATTGGACAACATCCACAAAGTCATGCAACACAAAAATTTCATTAATCAGTAGTTTTTCACCATACAGAGAAGTCGAGAAAAAGATCAATGAAGTTCAAGTGGAAACATTCTACATAGGAATAGATAACTTCATAATATAATCTGAAAACCTCAAATTTATAATGGAAATACTAGAGTACTTAATAGTGAGCTATAGCGGAATAGCATTGCAGTGATGGCATCATCTCAGTCACAACCAGCCCAATACAGCACCCAGCCTTGTCGTTCAGCATATTGTTGTTATTGACTTGTTAATTATAACTTTGATGGTGACTGTGTGCCATGACTGTTACTATTGATTATTAATGATGATATGCCTTTAATTTTGGGTAACTTCAGATTTTTGAACATTTATATGTGTGGAGTATGCATTATATATTTTCCTTCCATTAAATGTGATATAGCAGTCGGTTATCCTGCTAGACGTCTACAACATTTTTGGGGCTGGCTGCTTAGCACTGCCATTTTTTATTGACAACTATGGGAAAATTTGCTTGCCAAAGCCACAAATCAGATGAAATGAACAGGGCATGGCAATAGCAATGGAATAGATTAAATAAGTGTCTTGAATGCAAATTAAAAAAAAAAAAAAAAAAACATTGAAAGTTTACCTCCATGCTAGATGGTCTAATTTTATATGTTCACTGGAATATGTTTCAGATGCATACCTAAGAGATAACCTTATGTCGTGTCAAAAATCTTTCCAACATTTTAATATTGTCTAATCAAGTTTTAGTATCACGTTGCTACTATGGTCTATGTTGAAATGGTTAAGAGGACAAATAAATTTATAGAACAGTCATGCCACACAGAACAACTAATAATGCATATAGAAAGAAATTAAAGTTCATCAGTCATTACTAAATGATTTATCAAGAAAAAAGATGCCAAAGTAGATCATAAATCATAACTACAATTATCATGCTAAACTTCATAGGATACTCATGTCACATACTCACTTACATCTAGCCAGCTTTGTTACAGGCTTATGGATGCAGATACAACAACAAAGGGAAAAAACCATAAATATTGCATAAAAATGAAAACTATTTATGGACTAAGTCAGCTCGTCAAAATAATTTGAGAGCAAAAACACATTTAAGAAAGCAGTAATGTTGCAAACAATATCCAACAGACATAGAGCATCGCCAAGGAGATAAGAGGTTTTACTTTGACCATTTTGAAGCTGAGTTCCTAACTTCAAAGACACTACAAATGCTTTAATAGTTCAAGTGTAGTTAACTTTTTCTCCAATGACTTGGTGACAGAATAGCAGTTGGGCCTGCAAAAGGGGGTCAATCAGGCATACCTAAATCTAAAGGTACCATCCGTATAAAAAAACCTAAATAGCATTTGAGGAATTTTCTAGGATCCCCCACTACCCCACGAAAAGAAAAGACACAGTTTCAGCTTGAGAAGTGGTAACACAACAACACCGTACACGGCTCCAACCATTTTGGAGAGAGTTAGATGTATACAGTTTATAAGAAACAAACAAAAGAATAAAGAAAAAAAATCTGTAACCAACATAATTCATACATGTTTGTATTTGTGAATATCTTCCAAGTGTGAGCATATATTTAAAGACATTAAACATTGTTCATCTAAAGAAGAATTTCAAACTCATGCTTCAGTCCATATAATGAGTCGTAATGCCAACACAAAAAAGAGTAGCAAAGAAAAGAGCTATAGAGAAAAATGGTAAATGCATTACCAATTCCCATACAAGGAATACATTTGCAAGTGACCTCTTTCC